>NC_091233.1:7104898-7152398 GCF_040958095.1 Procambarus clarkii | reverse complement strand
GGCCAGGATGGACCCTGCAGGCCACCCATAGTGAGGGGAGGTGGGGGTGAGTGAGGGGTGTTGTGTGGTCAGAGAGAGAGGTGGGGGTTACGCGTGTGCCAAATAGTGTTTTGTGTTTTTCTTTTTGAAAGTTTTGTTGAACAAGTTACGTTGTCAGCGATAATTGGCGCAACATATCTATCATATTGTGAATACATCACACGTGCAGTGAGTCAGATTACAAGTGTGTTATTCATTCATTATTGTGCAGTGATATACGGGGGAATTATACCAGTGTTAGTGTCGCCCTGACCCCCGCCCCCACCCAGCGCCAGGCCGGGAAGTATCTGCTCTCCCCCTCCTACCCACCCCACTACGTCGCCTCCCCACCCACGAGGCCACCTTGCCACCCGCCCATAGAAGCCGGGAGGCTCCCATGTGTGTCTACGCCACCCACCCACCCAATGTATACCCACATATTGTGTAGTGGGTGTATACCCACACTTTGTATAGAGGTGGTATATGTATTCACTCATCTGAGTAGTAAGTGCCACGGCCAGCTGATCATCCCCCCAGCCTCCAACCGCCGCCCACCCTCCAGTCTCCACCCGCCGTCCACCTTCCCGCCCAGCGCCCGCCCAGCGCCCGCCCATGTCGCAGCTCTCAACAGATAGCCAGGCTTCTCCAAGCCAAGATGAGCCATCAAGCAGGGGTAGACAAGGTAGATGTCAGACGTGTGACGGGTATGCTATATCCGGTTGAGTGACGATAATGTGCGCCTTCATTACCACAACAGAGCCAGGTGTTTGGGTTCTGGGCGCCCTCCCAGGGAGAACACCAATCAACAGCCCACACCGTCCGTAAGGCAAAACACCTCCCAGACCTTCATTCCCACAGAAAATTTATTAGAAGCTATCAAAGCAACATCGGCCAGAACCTTGCAACACATCCCTAAAGCAGCCCGCCCCCATGCAGCAGCCAAATTATCTGCCCTCCTGAGAAAGGTCAACGACTCTCCTGGAACGACCCAAGCATGGCACAACCTCCTAATGTTTGGCAACATATGTCTAGCCACCCCTGCAAGGAGAGACAAAACCTTAGCTGCCTCAGTCATCAAAGCTATAAATGATTTTCCCAGGAGGACAACCAGGTGCGCCTTCCCACTCGCGCGAGAAACACCCACGGCAGGAAGAGCAACAGTGGCATATCCGAGACATCAAAAATCAGAACATCAGTCACCAAGAAAATAGAAGAAGGAAACACTATTGGCACAATACGAGTCATCACCAGTGAGGACTCAATTGCCGACAGAGATGCCGCAACAGCTCAAGCCCTAAGGGAGAAACACCCACCCAGGGCTCCGCGTGAGGACGACATTGTACAAGTGGGGGCTACCGGAGCAGAACCTCTCTGGGTGGCTGAATCTGTGGTCCATAAAGCAGCCATGTCCTTCCCTACAGGATCAGCAGGTGGGTTCACAGGACTAAAACCCAACCACCTCAAGCAAATGCTCAACCCTGCACTGGGTGACATTGCAAAGAACTCTTGGTGGAACTAACCAGATTCACCAACACATGTCTAGCTGGCAACATACCAGCGTCCATAAGACCTATCTTTTTTGGAGCATCTCTCTGTGCTCTAAAGAAAAAGGATGGAGGGATCAGGCCAATAGCTGTGGGCAATTCTCTCCGGCGTCTCGTCGCAAAGGCAGCTGCAAGAACAGTTAGTGATGCAGCGGCCAACATGCTGAAGCCAAAACAGCTCGGGTTCGGCAATCCACAAGGGTGTGAGGCGGCAGCCCATGCAGCTCGAGCCTTCATCGCCAACATCACAGACGAAAAGGCCCTTATCAAGCTAGATTTCAAAAATGTCTTCAATTTGGTGCGGAGGGATGCTGTACTCCGTGCCGTTTCATAGTTATTTCCCTTCCCTCTACCCTTTTGTACATTCATGCTATAGTATGGACCTTAAGCTACTTTTTGGCGAACATGAAATTGACTCGCGAGAAGGCGTCCAACAGGGTGACCCCTTGCTCCTCTCCTTTTCTGCTTAGTCATCAAACAAGTCACAGAGGTTCCTGTCCAGCGAGCTTAACATCTGGTTCTTGGATGATGGTACCCTAGCTGGTTTCCAAGACTCCCTCCTGGAGGACATCAGAAAAATCCAGGAGCAAGGTGCAGTTTTAGGCCTCACCCTGAACCCTTCTAAATGTGAAATAATATGTTCCATCCAGGGCATCGTAGAGGGAATAGAGGGTCTTCTGCCAAATATCCATAAAACTAAACCTGAAGACAGCACACTCCTAGGAGCTCCCCTGGGGTTGAAAACCATCGATGAGGTCCTTGATAAGAAAATCGCCGACCTTAAGAGGATGGATGGGAGGATTGAGGATATTGATGCTCATGATGCACTCTACCTCATCACCAGATGTCTGTCCCTCCCCAGGTTAACCTACTTTCTGAGGTGTTCACCATCTTACAGTAGCCAAAACCTAAGTGAGTATGACCGGTTACTGAAATCAATGCTAGAAAAAGCCCTTAACCTCTCTCTCTTGATGACCTACAGTGGAAACAAGCCTCTCTTCCCGTAAGACTTGGGGGCCTCGGAGTTCGAACAACGCAACGCAAATAGCTGTTCCAGCCTTCCTGTCCTCCTTATCAGCATCTGACGACCTTGTGAAGGAAATTCTACCTGCCCACTTACATCAGCTGGCAGGTGTACATGATCCCAATTTTACACGCTGTGCCACAGAGTGGGCCTCTCGTGCAGGCCCATCACCTCAACCACCATCCCCATAAGCCCACAAGCAATCCAGCTGGGATGGCCCCATTGTAGACCAAGTTGCTGCAGAGTGCCTGGGTGCTACAACAACACAACACGACATTGCTCGCCTCACAGCAGTAGCAGCCCACATGCAGGGGATTTCCTGTTAGCAACCCCAATGTCGGCAACTGGCACGCGTCTCACACCACACGCCCTCCGAATTGCTGTGGCCCTTCGCCTTGCTGCCCCAATCCACACCAGATATAGGTGTATTTGCGGCGAGGTGGTGGCTGACAGGTACGGCCACCAAAGCCTACTCTGCCAAAGCACAGGGGGATGGCACTCGAGGCACAGTGAAGTTAACGACATCATCAAGAGGAGCCTCACCACAGCTGGATGCCCAGCTGAAAGAGAGCCCTGTTATCTATCGCCCCGTAACTCTGATGCTCTTATTGGTCGCCCGGATGGTATCACAGTGAACCCCTGGAAGAATGGCAAACAGTTGGTATGGGACTACACGTGCGTATCAACCCTGGCTAACACCTACATTGACCTCAGTGCTGCACAACCAGGTGGCGCTGCCACCCACAGGTTTTTTGGAGCAAATCCCGTAAGTATAGAGAACTGGATCACCAATACAATTTTGTCCCCATTGCTTCTTAGACACTCGGCGCCTGGGGTAAAAGTGCTACCAGTTTTTTGAAGGAACTGGGTTCTAGGCTCATTGAAACAACAAGGGACCCTAGAGCTGCCAGCTTTCTTTTCGAGCGCCTGAGCGTGGCGATACAGAGGGGAAATGCGCACATGCATCCAGGGTTTCCTGCCCGCCATCTGAGGAACTGGAGGAACTCGACAACCTATGATAACATCTTTGTAACCTATATGTAACTCCTTTTTTGTAACAAAGTTCAAATAAAGCAAATATATATGTGTACATACAAAAGAATTGGGGTGGTAGGAGAAGATAATATTAGTGTTCAGTGAGAAACCACTAGGTCTCCTCTAAATACTTTTTTATTTTCTTCTCCGAGGCTATGGGTCCCCACATTAGCACCAGAGGTGGTACCCTCACAAATATATAATATATATATATTTAATATATATATATATAATTATATATATATATATATATATAATATATATATATATATTATTATATATATATTATATTATATATATTAATATATTTGTGTAGCAGTCTTTCCTGTAGACATATATTATTAAATATGACCGAAAAAGTAAGATAATAATTCTAACACGAATTTTCTCAATATTTCGTACATTTCTTTTCACTGTGGAGGTAATTCAAAAATCAATTCTCCAAAATTCATTTTTATTTCTAGTCTGACGCGACACTTGAGCGCGTTTCGTAAAACTTATTACATTTTCAAAGACTTTAGTTAACACATACAGAACTGAATAGAACTTACACATCTCCGGTTTTGTTTATATCTACATTTGAGTGAGGTGGATGGGGTGAGGTGGTATTTAATAAGGTATTAATTTCATCAACACAAGCCAGAACATGAAACAATGGGTATTGAATAGAAGTGATTGTAGAAGCCTATTGGTCCATATTTCTTGATGCTTCTATATTGGAGCGGAGTCTTGAGGTGGGTAGAATATAGTTGTGCATTAATTGGCTGTTGATTGCTGGTGTTGACTTCTGATGTGTATGCCTCGCAAACGTCAAGCCGCCTGCTATCGCTGTATCTATCGATGATTTCTGTGTTGTTTACTAGGATTTCTCTGGCGATGGTTTGGTTGTGGGAAGAGATTATATGTTCCTTAATGGAGCCCTGTTGCTTATGCATCGTTAAACGCCTAGAAAGAGATGTTGTTGTCTTGCCTATATACTGGGTTTTTGAGCTTACAGTCCCCAAGAGGGCATTTGAAGGCATAGACGACGTTAGTCCCTTTTAAAGCGTTCTGTTTTGTGTCTGGAGAGTTTCTCATGAGTAGGCTGGCTGTTTTTCTGGGTTTTATAGTAAATCGTCAGTTGTATCCTCTGATTTTTGTCTGTAGGGATAACGTTTCTATTAACAATATCTTTCAGGACCCTTTCCTCCGTTTTATGAGCTGTGGAAAAGAAGTTCCTGTAAATAGTCTAATAGGAGGTATAGGTGTTGTGTTGGTTGTCTCTTCAGAGGTTGCATGCGTTTCACTTTCCTTCTTATGATGTCTTCGACGAAACCATTGGAGAAGCCGTTGTTGACTAGGACCTGCCTTACCCTACATAGTTCTTCGTCGACTTGCTTCCATTCTGAGCTGTGGCTGAGAGAACGGTCGACATATGCGTTAACAACACTCCTCTTGTACCTATCTGGGCAGTCGCTTTTGGCATTTAGGCACATTCCTATGTTCGTTTCCTTAGTGTAGACTGCAGTGTGGAAACCTCCGCTCTTTTCCATGACTGTTACATCTAGAAAGGGCAGCTTCCCATCCTTTTCCATCTCGTAAGTGAAACGCAGCACGGAACTCCGCTCAAATGCCTCCTTCAGCTCCTGCAGATGTCTGACATCAGGTACCTGTGTAAAAATGTCGTCAATATACCTGCAGTATATGGCCGGTTTCAAGTTCATGTCGACTAAGACCTTTTGCTCGATGGTAACCATGTAGAAGTTTGCAAACAGGACACCTAGGGGAGAACCTATGGCGATTTCATCTACTTGCTTATACATGTGCCCATCCGGGCTCAAGAAGGGTGCCTCTTTAGTACAAGCTTGGAGTAGTTTCCTTAGAATGTTTTCTGATATTTCAAGAGGAGTACAGGCCGTATCACGATACACTCTGTCCGCTATCATCCCGATTGTTTCATCCACAAGTACGTTGGTAAAGAGTGATTATACGTCCAACGAGGCTCTTATCCCTGTAGCCTGTGTTCTCCTCAGTAAGTCAACGAATTCCTTTGGAGACTTCAGGCTGAAGGTGCAAGGGACATAAGGAGTATGTCCCTTGACATACTCTTCTACATACTGAACTTCTCAGAGTAGGCTGAGAAGTTCGTTCTAGCTACTAGGTACGACTTATATATATATATATATATATATATATATTATATATAATATATATATAATATATATATATATATATATATATATATATATATATATATAATATATATATATATTTATAATATTTATATATATATATATATATAAATATATATATATATATATATATATATATATATATATATATATATATATATATATATATATATATATATATATATATATAGGTTAGGTAAGTTTAGGCTAGGAAATACGATACGTTTGTAGCAATAGAAATAGGTAAAAAATATAAAAAATGAATAAAGTTTAAATAAATTATAAATTATTTAAAAACAATAAAAAAATAAAGATAAAAAAATAGCTGGAATTTTACGTAACGTTTCTTATCACCGAATGCCTCTGTTCACCTTGCAGTAAATAGATATCCGGGAGTTGGTTAGGTTATGTTAGGTTAGTTTTGGATAGGAAATGATGAGTGAGGTAGGGATGATGATTATGAGTAGTGAGGTAGTGATGATGTTAGTGAGTAGTGAGGTAGTGATGATGATGGTGAGTAGTGAGGTAGTGATGATGATAGTGAATAGTGTGGTAGTAATGATGATGGTGAATAGTGTGGTAGTGATGATGATAGTTAGTAGTGAGGTAGTGATGATGGTGAATAGTGTGGTAATGATAATGTTGAGTAGTGTTGTAGTGATGATGATAGTGAGTAGTGTGGTAGTGATGATGATGGTGAGTAGTGTGGTAGTTATGATGATGGTGAATAGTGTGGTAGGGATGATGATGGTGAGTAGTGAGGTAGTGATTATGATGGTGAGTAGTGTGGGAATGATGATGATGGTGAGTAGTGAGGTGGTGATTATGATGGTGAGTAGTGTGGTAGTGATGATGATGGTGAGTAGTGTGGTAGTGATGATGATGGTGAGTAGTGAGGTGATGATGCTGAGTAGTGAAGTAATGATGATGATGGTGAGTAGTGAGGTAGTGCCGATGATGGTGAGTAGTGAGGTGATGATGACGAGTAGTGAATTAGTGATGATGATGGTGAGTAGTGATGATGATAGTGAGTAGTGATGATGTTAGTGAGTAGTGAGGAAGTGATGATGATAGTGAGTAGAGAAGTAGTGATGATGATGGTGAGTAGTGTGGTAGAGATGATGATGGTGAGTAGTGTGGTATTGATGATAGTGAGTAGTGTGGTAGTGATGGTGAGTAGTGATGATAATGAGTAGTGTGGTAGTGATGATGATGGTGGGTAGTAAGGTAGTGATGATTGTGAGTAGTGAGGTAATGATGATGATAGTGAGTAGAGAGGTAGTGATGATGATGGTGAGTAGTGAGGTAGTGATGATGGTAAGTAGTGTGGTAGTGATGATGATAGTGAGTTAATGATGATGATTGTGTAGTAGTGATGATGATGGTGAGAAGTGAGGTAGTGAATAATGAGGTAGTGATGATGATGGTGAGTAGTGAGGTAGTGATGATGATATTGAGTAGTGTGGTAGTGATGATGATAGTGAATAGTGTGGTAGTGATGATGATGGTGAGTAGTGTGGTAGTGACGATGATAGTGAGTAGTGATGATGGTGAGTAGTGTGGTAGTGATGATGATGGTGAGTAGTGAGGTAGTGATGATGGTGAGTAGTGAGGTAGTGATGATGGTGAGTAGTTATGGTGATGATGATGACGAGTAGTGATGATGGTGAGTAGTGAGGTAGTGATGATGGTGAGTAGTGAGGAAGTGATGATGGTGAGTAGAGAAGTAGTGATGATGATGGTGAGTAGTGTGGTAGTGATGATGGTGAGTAGTGTGGTAGTGATGATGATGGTGAGTAGTGATGATGTTTATGAGTAGTGTGGTAGTTATGATGATGGTGGGCATTGATATAGTGATGATGGTGAGTAGTGAGGTAATAATGATGATGGTGAGTAGAGAGGTAGTGATGATGATGGTGAGTGATGATTTAGTGAGTAGTGAAGTATATATATATATAGGTAAGGTTAGATTAGGTTAGGTTAGGTTTAATTAGGTTAGTTTAGTTTAGGCTAAGAAATAGGCTATTTTTGTTGAAATAGAAATGGGGCAGTAATTGTTGGTAGCGTGTCTTATCACCGAATGCCTCTGTTCATCTAGTAGTAAATAGGTATCCAGGAGTTAGTTAGGTTAGGTTAGATTAGGTTAGGTTAGTTTTGGCTAGGAATTAGGCTAAGCTAGGTTAGGTTAGGTTACGTTCGGTTAGTTTAGGCTAGGTTTGTAGAAATAGAAATAGAAGGGCTGTAATTGTAGGTAGCGTTTCCTATCACCGAATACATCTATTCACTTAACAGTAAATAGGTATCCAGGAGTTAGTTACGTTAGGTTAGGTTAGGTTGTGGGAGCCGAGCGGACAGCACGCTGGACTTGTGATCCTGTAGTCCCGTGTTCGATCCCGGGCGCCGGTGAGAAACAATGGGCAAAGTTTCTTTCACCCTATGCCCCTGTTACCTAGCAGTAAAATAGGTACCTGGGTGTTAGTCAGCTGTCACAGGCTGCTTCTTGGGGGTGGAGGCCTGGTCGAGGACCGGGCCGCGGGGACACTATAGCCCCGAAATCATCTCAAGATAACCTCAAGATAAGGTTAGCTTAGATTAGGTTATGTTTGTTTTGGCTAGGAAATAGGCTAGGTTTGCAGGTGAAGTTAGGTTAATTTAGGCTAGGTTTGCAGAAATAGAAATAGAAAAGGGGCTGTAATTGTTGGTAGCTTTTCCTATCAACGAATGCTTCTGTTCACTTAGCAGTAAATAGGTATCCAGGAGTTAGTAAGCTAGCTACTTGGGGCGTGGTGAGTGAGTGAGGGCTAGTTAGTTCGTTAGTCACTAATTGAACCTTGTGTGGGTGTTGGGATATAAGCCTAACATGTGTATGTATAAACTGCCTGTCCCCCGACTCAATGATATTACATGTATTGACTAAAATGAAGCCTAAGAGAGTATATCCATGACGTAAGATGAGTCATTTGTCAGCAGCATGATAGATCAATGGCCAGCGGCGGCATCCCAACATTTCTATTTTGGAGCAACAGTAGTAGTAGTCCATTTGATGTTAGTTGGTTTAACTAAATAGTTGCAATAAGTACTATCATTAATGGAGAATTGGCTGCTATGTGTGAGTATCCTCCGCCTGCCTGCCCTCCGCAGTTACCATTGTCTTGACTCACTCACTCACATGTGATTACTTACTACTTGTATACAATAGCAACGGCCATACTACCTACCTATCATCTTGAGAACACTGCGTCTCGTCCCATACATCTGTCAGGTTAAGCACCGTTGACTTTGGTTAGTACTTGGATGGGTGACCTGCCCGGGAACACCAACTGCTGTTGGTATACATATTTGGGCAGTCTCCGTGGGTCAGAGTGAGTGTGTGTGTGTGTGTGTGTACAAGAATGTCGCACATGGAAATGTGTACATGCCATTTTAATAATAGTTTACCATCCATGAAGAAAACGTCTACCTATTTGTCAGTCCATTGTCTCTGCCGGCCGGCCTACCTACCTGCTAAAACTTGTCCACTCAATATACTGTTGAATATCTATCTCCAGTGATCACTTACCCTTAATTCCTACATTATTAACCAAGTGATCTCATTAACAAATCTTTACACATTTCAACCACCTTCCTTCATGCTAACATGAATCACAACAACTAATACACTCAACTCAGTCCCAAACACTTTTCTTATTCCTTCCACAACACCTCGCCCTATATAACCTATCTGAGAAAATTATGTTTAAATACCTAACTGCCAACCCATCCCCTCTGCCTTCCCCCCTCCCACCACACTTCCCACGGTAGCTCCTCCGGACCCCTCCCCCCCCCCCATGCCCCCTCCCAAACAAACAACCCCCCCCCACAACGGAGGCAGCCGTACCCCTACCCCCTAAACAACCCCCTCCAACACCCAACAATACCCCCCCCCCCCCCGCCAAACACAGAAAATGGCGGCCACAACGCTATATTTAACCAGACAAACCCTTCGTTCTTCGCCTATGTACTATTTATTCTCGAAATAAAACGAGGAATAAAACAAACCGGATTTTCCTTCCTTAGTAAAACACAGATATTTTACAGAACGAGGCCTAAAAAAGCCCATATTAGATATTGGATTGCTTGTTTACCACTCACAAACTCATTTGGAAACACCACACTAATTATTAATTAATACCTACTTTTAAACACACACACATGTCAGTTAGCCTAAATTCTCCAATATTCATTCATAAAACTGCCTCACGAGGCTGCAACCTCATCAAAAAAAGCTGTTAGGTATTTCTAACTGTCAACACAAATTAACAACTTCACATGTCAATCATTGCAACTGTTGATAAATAGATACTAACTAACCTTGCTATGAGATATAAATACAAGTGCCAAATTTGATTCAGAAGGCAACTCCAGCGTGGCCTAGTCGGATAGAACAAGTTCCTAATCCGGATAGACCTGCGTTCGAGCCTGTCGGAACGGTTGCAAGTACAGGGCACAGATTTCTGTGTGTCCCCTCCTGTAGGAGCATCAGTTTCGATAGATTCTCTGGATAGCCGAAGATTGATTGACTGACCCCTTGGAATGTGGGGAAGGGTTGAAGTCAGTGGGCCCAAGGACGGATACCTGAATCCACTGACCTCGGGCAGGTCTTTCAATCCACCTGGATTTCAGGTGGGGAGAAGGGAGGCAATTTGGGTCGACATAAATAGCTTCCTGGACCCAAAACCCCATGGATACACGGACACGGACACTCAAACGGACACGGACACTCATGGACTCTGACACGAACCTTCGGTTCGTGTCAGATAATAAGAAGGGAGGTTGGTTAGGTTGGTTGGTTAGGTTGGTTAGGTTGGTTGGTTAGGTTGGTTAGGTTAGGTTAAGTTAGGTTGGTTAGGTTAGGTTAGGTTAGGTTAGGTTGGTTAGTTTATATATATATTTATATATATATATATATATATATATATATATATATATATATATATATATATATATATATATATATATATATATATATATATTATATTTATATATGACTATGATGGGAGTGTAATAGTCATCATTACTATGTTTGAAGTGTAATAGTCATGACGACGGTGATGGGAGTGTAATAGTAATAATGGCAATGTTGGGAGTGTAATAGTCATAATGACTATGTTGTGGATATAATAGTCAACTATGACTATGTTGGGAGTATAATAGTCATGACGACTATGTTGGGAATGTAAGAGTCATGACGACTATGTTGGGAGTGTTATCGAGATGATGAGTATATTAGGAGTGTAATAGTCATAATGACTATGTTATGGATATAATAGTCAACTATGACTATATTGGGAGTGTAATAGTCATGATAACTATGTTGGTTGTTTAATAGTCATGCCGACAATGGTGGGAGTGTAATGGTTGTGATGACTATGTTGCGAGTTTGATTGTCATGATGACTATGTTGGTGGTGTAAACGTCATGATGGCTATGTTGGGAGTGTTACAGTCATGATGACTATGTTGGGAGTGTAATAGTCATGATGACTATGTTGGAAGTGTAATAGTCATGATCACTATGTTGGGAGAGTAATAGTCATGATGACAATGTTGGAAGTGTAATAGTCATGATGACTATGTTGGGAGTGTAATAGTCATGATGACTATGTTGGGAGTGTAATAGTCATGATGACTATGTTGGGAGTGTAATAGTCATGATGGCTATGTTGTGAGTGCAATAGTCATGACGACGATGTTGGGAGTGTAACAGTCCTGATGACTATGTTGGGAGATTAATAGTCATGATGACTATGTTAGGAGTGTAGTAGTCATGATGACTATGTTGGGAGTGTAATAGTCATGACGATTATGTTGAGAGTGTAATTGTCATGATGACTATGTTGCGAGTGTAATAGTCATGATGACTATGTTGGGAGTGTAATAGTCATGATGACTATGTTGGTGGTGTAAACGTCATGATGCTTATGTTGGGAGTATATGGGTCATGATAACGATGTTGGGAGTGTTTTAGTCATGATGACAATGTTGGGAGTGTTTTAGTCATGATGACAATGTTGGGAGATTAATAGTCATGATGACAATGTTTGGAGTGTAATTGTCATGATGACCATGTTGGAAGTGTAATAGTTACGATGACTATGTTGGGAGTGAAATAGTCATGATGACTATCTTGGGAGTGTAATAGTCATGATGACTATGTTGGGAGTGCAATAGTCATGATGACGATGTTGGGAGTGTTACAGTCATGATGACTATATTGGGAGATTAATAGTCATGATGACTATGTTGGGAGTGCAATAGTCATGATGAAGATGTTAGGACTGTAACAGTCATGATGACTATATTGGGAGTGCAATTGTCATGATGAAGATGTTGGGAGTGTACCAGTCATGATGATTATATTGGGAGTGCAATAGTCATGATGATTATATTGGGAGTGCAATAGTCATGATGAAGATGTTGGGATTGTAACAGTCATGATGACTATGTTGGGACTGCAATAGTCATGATGAAGATGTTGGGAGTGTAACAGTCATGATGACTATATTGGGAGTGCAATAGTCATGATGAAGATGTTGGGAGTGTAACAGTCATGATGACTATATTGGGAGAGTAATAATCAAGATGACTATGTTGGGAGTGTAATAGTCATCACGCATATGTTGAGAGTGTAATTGTCATGATGACTATGTTGCGAGTGTAATAGTGATGATTACTATGTTAGGAGTGTAATAGTCATATATGACTATGTTGAGAGTGTAATAGTCATGATGACAATGTTGGATGTTTAATAGTCATGACGACGATGGTGGGAGTGTAATGGTCATGATAACTATGTTGGGAGTGTAAAAGTCCTGATGACTATGTTGGGAGTGTGATAGTCATGATGACTATGTTGGGAGGGTAATAGTCATGATGACGATGTTGGGAGTGTAACAGACATGATGACTATGTTGGGAGTGTAATAGTCATGATGACTATGTTGGGAGTGTAATAGTCACGATGACTATGTTGGGAGTGTGATAGTCATGATGACTAAGGGTCATCTCCAAACATAGCCATCATGACTATTACACTCCCAACATAGTCATCATGTCTATTACACTCCCAATATAGTCATCATGACTGTAACACTCCCAACATAGTCATCATGGCTGTTACACTCCAAACATAGCCATCATGACTATTACACTCCCAACATAGTCATCATGACTATCACACTCCCAACATAGTCATCAGGACTTTTACACTCCAAACATAGTCATCATGACCATTATACTCCCACCATCCTTACCCCTTATTTCATGCAAATAAGTGATAGAGGATTTCATCCATTTCTATGCTCAATCGATCCTTGGCTAGACACTATAAGTATATAACTTCTAGCAGGTGAAGGGACGGCGACGTTTTGGTTTGTCCTGGACCATTCTCAAGTCGATTGTGAGGAATACAATCTCATACATACAAGGAATACATCAAAACTTCGTTTAACTGCAAACTAAGACAGCTGTCTAGTCTTTGTCCTTGTGACTTCGATCTCATTAAACGGTTCCGTGTCATCTGCCCTTCTCTTCCTTATTTCTATGGTCTTCCTAAGACTCATAAACCTGGTGTTCCTCTTCGTCCTATCATTTTTTCACGGGGCTCTGTCAGCTATCCTCTTGCCTCCTGGTTCGCTAAAACCCTGACGACTTACCTTGGCACTTTTTCCCCTGCCCACCTTCGTCACTCTCAGGACTTCATAGAAAGACTGCGCCTGCAACCCTCTTGTAAGATGATTAGAATTGATGTCGACTCTCTGTTCACTAATGTTCCGCTCGATGACGTTCTCTTTTTTCCTTAGACAGAAGGCGTCTGAGGGCCTTCTTCCTCTCCCGCTTCCCATTGACGTTTTCCTCGAACTCATTAGACTCTGTGTTGACTCTAACTCTTTCTCTTTCAACGGTAATTATTACACTCAAACTTTCGGTGTCGCTATGGGTTCCCCTCTATCCCCTGTACCTGCTAATTTCTACATGGAATACTTCGAAATTGTTCTTCTTCTATTAATACTCGTCCCTCTCTCTGGCTTCGCTATGTTGATGACATTTTTGCTTTATGGCCTCATGACCTTAGTCTTTTCCAGCCTTTCCTCTCCTTTCTTAACATTCTGGCTCCTTCTATCCATTTCAAAGTTGAGTGGGAATTAATTCCCTCCTTCCTTTTCTTGACGTTCACGTTCACAGCCCTGTGTCCGGGTTCTCTTTCTCTGTCTACGGCATACCCATGCACAGTGGCATGTACATACACTTCTTTTGAGTTGACGAGTTTAACAGTTACCAGGGAGGATGTTCTTAAACAAATAGTAAAACTCAAACCAAACAAATCCCCAGGGCCGGATGAAGTGTTTGCCAGGGCGCTTAAAGAATGCAAAGAGGAGCTTTGTGACCCACTGTCTACCATATTTAATAAGAACATAAGAACAAAGGTAACTGCCAATGTAAATGGAAAGTATTCCATTATTCCATTATTCCATATTCCATTATTCCGTCATGGAAAGTATTCCATGACGTCTGCACAGAAAAAATAGATATTATTGCACTTACCGAAACGTGGATGAATGTAGAAAATAGAGAACTATTAGCTGAATATCAAATATATGGATTTAAACTATTTCACACAGATAGATATATTAGACGAGGAGGTGGAGTAGCCATATATGTTAGGGACAATTTGAAATGTAGTCTCAAAAAGGGAATCAAAACAGAGCCACACACAGAAACTATTTGGATTGAATTAAACGAAAAAGCTAATAATATTATAATAGGAGTAATATATAGGCCACCAAATTTAGACAGAATGGAAGCAAAGCATCTATGGGATGAAATATCTAGAGCATCTAGATCTAACAGTATTTATGTCATGGGTGACTTTAATTTTAGCGGAATAAACTGGTTGAACAAAACAGGGAATAGTGAAGCAGAAGATTTTCTAGAATTAATTGACGATTGCTTTCTTACGCAACACATTAAGGAACCAACACGGGAAAATAATATTTTAGATTTAGTGTTAACTAACAGGGAAACGCAAATTAATGACATCGAAATAGGGAGTGAGCTAGGGAGCAGTGATCACAAAGAAATCAGATTTAGCATAGAATGGAATAGACCAGTAGGAGAAAATTCTGTTAAAGTGCCAGATTTTCGAAAAGCTGATTTTAATAGCCTAAGAATTTTTTTGGGTCAAATTGATTGGAAAGGCTTGGGTATGGGGTGTGGGCCGGTCTTGGAGCGAGACATGAACCCAGCGATAGGTGACTTAAATGGGGATTTCGATGTGGATTCAATATATAACTTATTTAAGAATATTCTAAACAAAGCACAGGAACGTAGTATACCATACAAATTGAATAGATCGTATACTAATGACCCAAAGTGGATAACAAAGAATTTGAAGAACCTTATAGGTAAAAAGAGAGCTTGGTACAAAAGGATTAAAAATGGGGAGGTCACTTTAGAACAGGAATTCGTACAACTGGTTAGAAATGTTAAAAAAGAGATAAGGAAAGCAAAAAGAAACTATGAAGTTCGCATAGCAGGGCAAGCAAAGACAAATCCTAAAGGGTTTTTTCAGTTATATCGTACTAAGACTAGGGAAAGGATAGGTCCATTAAAAACTGAGACTGGTCAAATAACAGATAGTGATGAAGAGATGAGTAGTATTTTTAATAAATATTTTGTATCTGTATTTACTAAAGAGGAACTTAACAATATGCCTTCAGCCGAACAAGTCTATGTGGGTGGGGACGAGGACAGGTTGACGAGTTTAGCAGTTACCAGGGAGGATGTTCTTAAACAAATAGTAAAACTCAAACCAAACAAATCCCCAGGGCCGGATGAAGTGTTTGCTAGGGTGCTTAAAGAATGCAAAGAGGAGCTTTGTGACCCACTGTCAACCATATTTAATAAATCAATAGAGTCAGGCAGAGTGCCAGAGTTTTGGAAAGTTGCTAATGTGATACCAGTTTTTAAGAAAGGAGATAGATCACTTGCGTCTAACTATCGACCAATTAGCCTAACGTCTATTGTGGGAAAGTTACTCGAATCTATAATAGCAAATAAAATTCGTCTTCATCTTGAAAAACATAAATTAATAATTGAGTCGCAACATGGTTTTATAAATGGCCGTTCATGTTTAACAAATTTGTTGTCTTTTTATTCTAGCATTGTTGAGGCAGTTGATAGTGGTAAGGATTGCGATGTTGTATACCTTGACTTTAGCAAAGCTTTTGATACAGTGCCACATGAAAGACTGATTAAAAAAATAGAGTCTCATGGTATTGGGGGTGCTATATTAAGCTGGATTAGGGCATGGCTATACCTAAGGAAACAGAGAGTTAGTATAAATGGAATCAAGTCAGAGTGGGAAAATGTTGTAAGTGGAGTGCCTCAAGGCTCTGTCCTGGGACCTCTGTTGTTTATAATATATATAAATGATTTAGATTCAGGTTTGAGTAGCAACATTTGCAAATTTGCCGATGATACGAAAATCGGTAGGGAAATTAATTCGGAGGAGGACTCACTATCACTTCAAGTTGATCTAGATAGGGTTTTGAAATGGTCAAAGGATTGGCAGATGCAGTTTAATGCTGATAAATGTAAAGTTCTGAGGTTAGGTAATGATGATAGAGTTACAAGATACGAGCTAGATGGTGTTGTGATTGCGAAGTCGGATTGCGAAAGGGATCTGGGAGTTATGATTAGTAAGAATTTAAAACAAAAGGATCAATGCATAAATGTTCGTAATAAGGCAAATCGGACACTTGGATTTATTAATCGCAGCGTTAGTAACAAGACACCTGGTGTGGTTCTCAAGCTATATCTTGCTCTAGTTAGGCCCCATTTAGATTATGCAGTTCAGTTTTGGTCGCCATATTATAGAATGGATATAAATTCACTTGAACGTGTCCAGCGTAGGATGACTAAGTTAATTCCCCAAATTAGAAATCTTTCATATGAAGAAAGATTAACAAAGCTTAAGTTGCATTCACTGGAAAGGCGAAGAGTTAGGGGTGACATGATAGAGGTTTACAAGTGGATGAATGGACATAACCGGGGGGATATTAATAGGGTATTAAAAGTATCAACACAGGACAGAACACGAAACAATGGATATAAATTGGATAAGTTTAGATTTAGGAAAGACTTGGGTAAATACTGGTTCAGTAACAGGGTTGTTGATTTGTGGAACCAATTGCCGCGTAACATTGTGGAGGTGGGGTCCCTCGATTGTTTCAAGCACGGGTTGGACAAGTATATGAGTGGGATTGGGTGGTTATAGAATAGGAGCTGCCTCGTATGGGCCAATAGGCCTTCTGCAGTTACCTTTGTTCTTATGTTCTTAAGAACATAAGAACATAAGAACAAAGGTAACTGCAGAAGGCCTATTGGCCCATACGAGGCAGCTCCTATTCTATAACCACCCAATCCCACTCATATACTTGTCCAACCCGTGCTTGAAACAATCGAGGGACCCCACCTCCACAATGTTACGCGGCAATTGGTTCCACAAATCAACAACCCTGTTACTGAACCAGTATTTACCCAAGTCTTTCCTAAATCTAAACTTATCCAATTTATACCCATTGTTTCGTGTTCTGTCCTGTGTTGATACTTTTAATACCCTATTAATATCCCCCCGGTTATGTCCATTCATCCACTTGTAAACCTCTATCATGTCACCCCTAACTCTTCGCCTTTCCAGTGAATGCAACTTAAGCTTTGTTAATCTTTCTTCATATGAAAGATTTCTAATTTGGGGAATTAACTTAGTCATCCTACGCTGGACACGTTCAAGTGAATTTATATCCATTCTATAATATGGCGACCAAAACTGAACTGCATAATCTAAATGGGGCCTAACTAGAGCAAGATATAGCTTGAGAACCACACCAGGTGTCTTGTTACTAACGCTGCGATTAATAAATCCAAGTGTCCGATTTGCCTTATTACGAACATTTATGCATTGATCCTTTTGTTTTAAATTCTTACTAATCATAACTCCCAGATCCCTTTCGCAATCCGACTTCGCAATCACAACACCATCTAGCTCGTATCTTGTAACTCTATCATCATTACCTAACCTCAGAACTTTACATTTATCAGCATTAAACTGCATCTGCCAATCCTTTGACCATTTCAAAACCCTATCTAGATCAACTTGAAGTGATAGTGAGTCCTCCTCCGAATTAATTTCCCTACCGATTTTCGTATCATCGGCAAATTTGCAAATGTTGCTACTCAAACCTGAATCTAAATCATTTATATATATTATAAACAACAGAGGTCCCAGGACAGAGCCTTGAGGCACTCCACTTACAACATTTTCCCACTCTGACTTGATTCCATTTATACTAACTCTCTGTTTCCTTTGGTATAGCCATGCCCTAATCCAGCTTAATATAGCACCCCAATACCATGAGACTCTATCTTTTTAATCAGTCTTTCATGTGGCACTGTATCAAAAGCTTTGCTAAAGTCAAGGTATACAACATCGCAATCCTTACCACTATCAACTGCCTCAACAATGCTAGAATAAAAAGATAACAAATTTGTTAAACATCAACGGCCATTTATAAAACCATGTTGCGACTCAATTATTAATTTATGTTTTTCAAGATGAAGACGAATTTTATTTGCTATTATAGATTCGAGTAACTTTCCCACAATAGACGTTAGGCTAATTGGTCGATAGTTAGACGCAAGTGATCTATCTCCTTTCTTAAAAACTGGTATCACATTAGCAACTTTCCAAAACTCTGGCACTCTGCCTGACTCTATTGATTTATTAAATATGGTTGACAGTGGGTCACAAAGCTCCTCTTTGCATTCTTTAAGCACCCTGGCAAACACTTCATCCGGCCCTGGGGATTTGTTTGGTTTGAGTTTTACTATTTGTTTAAGAACATCCTCCCTGGTAACTGTTAAACTCGTCAACCTGTTCTCGTCCCCACCCACATAGACTTGTTCGGCTGAAGGCATATTGTTAAGTTCCTCTTTAGTAAATACAGATACAAAATATTTATTAAAAATACTACTCATCTCTTCATCACTATCTGTTATTTGACCTGTCTCAGTTTTTAATGGACCTATCCTTTCCCTAGTCTTAGTACGATATAACTGAAAAAACCCTTTAGGATTTGTCTTTGCTTGCCCTGCTATGCGAACTTCATAGTTTCTTTTTGCTTTCCTTATCTCTTTTTTAACATTTCTAACCAGTTGTACGAATTCCTGTTCTAAAGTGACCTCCCCATTTTTAATCCTTTTGTACCAAGCTCTCTTTTTACCTATAAGGTTCTTCAAATTCTTTGTTATCCACTTTGGGTCATTAGTATTCGATCTATTCAATTTGTATGGTATACTACGTTCCTGTGCTTTGTTTAGAATATTCTTAAATAAGTTATATATTGAATCCACATCGAAATCCCCATTTAAGTCACCTATCGCTGGGTTCATGTCTCGCTCCAAGACCGGCCCACACCCCATACCCAAGACTTTCCAATCAATTTGACCCAAAAAATTTCTTAGGCTATTAAAATCAGCTTTTCGAAAATCTGGCACTTTAACAGAATTTTCTCCTACTGGTCTATTCCATTCTATGCTAAATCTGATTTCTTTGTGATCACTGCTCCCTAGCTCACTCCCTATTTCGATGTCATTAATTTGCGTTTCCCTGTTGGTTAACACTAAATCTAAAATATTATTTTCCCGTGTTGGTTCCTTAATGTGTTGCGTAAGAAAGCAATCGTCAATTAATTCTAGAAAATCTTCTGCTTCACTATTCCCTGTTTTGTTCAACCAGTTTATTCCGCTAAAATTAAAGTCACCCATGACATAAATACTGTTAGATCTAGATGCTCTAGATATTTCATCCCATAGATGCTTTGCTTCCATTCTGTCTAAATTTGGTGGCCTATATATTACTCCTATTATAATATTATTAGCTTTTTCGTTTAATTCAATCCAAATAGTTTCTGTGTGTGGCTCTGTTTTGATTCCCTCTTTGAGACTACATTTCAAATTGTCCCTAACATATATGGCTACTCCACCTCCTCGTCTAATATATCTATCTGTGTGAAATAGTTTAAATCCATATATTTGATATTCAGCTAATAGTTCTCTATTTTCTACATTCATCCACGTTTCGGTAAGTGCAATAATATCTATTTTTTCTGTGCAGACAAGAGCATTTAATTCGTTAATTTTATTTCTTAGACTTCTACTGTTAGTGTAATATACCCTAAGTGAATTGTTATTTTGCGGACCTTCTCTTTCCCTGATCGTTTTGCCAATTCCTTTCTCCCACAAACACATACTTTTATTACCTCCTTCCTCCAAATCAATTCCCATACCTCTATCTACTAACAGTTTAAACCCAAACAAACACCTCTAACCACTTCTTCTAACGAGTTCGCAACAGCAACAACCCCAGCTCTCGATAGATGCACCCCATCACATAAGAACATAAGAACAAAGGTAACTGCAGAAGGCCTATTGGCCCATACGAGGCAGCTCCTATTCTATAACCACCCAATCCCACTCATATACTTGTCCAACCCGTGCTTGAAACAATCGAGGGACCCCACCTCCACAATGTTACGCGGCAATTGGTTCCACAAATCAACAACCCTGTTACTGAACCAGTATTTACCCAAGTCTTTCCTAAATCTAAACTTATCCAATTTATATCCATTGTTTCGTGTTCTGTCCTGTGTTGATACTTTTAATACCCTATTAATATCCCCCCGGTTATGTCCATTCATCCACTTGTAAACCTCTATCATGTCACCCCTAACTCTTCGCCTTTCCAGTGAATGCAACTTAAGCTTTGTTAATCTTTCTTCATATGAAAGATTTCTAATTTGGGGAATTAACTTAGTCATCCTACGCTGGACACGTTCAAGTGAATTTATATCCATTCTATAATATGGCGACCAAAACTGAACTGCATAATCTAAATGGGGCCTAACTAGAGCAAGATATAGCTTGAGAACCACACCAGGTGTCTTGTTACTAATGCTGCGATTAATAAATCCAAGTGTCCGATTTGCCTTACTACAAACATTTATGCATTGATCCTTTTGTTTTAAATTCTTACTAATCATAACTCCCTGATCCCTTTCGCAATCCGACTTCGCAATCACAACACCATCTAGCTCGTATCTTGTAACTCTATCATCATTACCTAACCTCAGAACTTTACATTTATCAGCATTAAACTGCATCTGCCAATCCTTTGACCATTTCAAAACCCTATCTAGATCAACTTGAAGTGATAGTGAGTCCTCCTCCGAATTAATTTCCCTACCGATTTTCGTATCATCGGCAAATTTGCAAATGTTGCTACTCAAACCTGAATCTAAATCATTTTATATATTATAAACAACAGAGGTCCCAGGACAGAGCCTTGAGGCACTCCACTTACAACATTTTCCCACTCTGACTTGATTCCATTTATACTAACTCTCTGTTTCCTTTGGTATAGCCATGCCCTAATCCAGCTTAATATAGCACCCCCATATAAATGCATCAGTAACAGAAATGCATCACGAGCATACATTTCATTTCTTCCATAGAAGTGTTCCCAGTTGTCTATGAAAGATATTGCATTTGATTTGCAATATCTTTCCAGCCGGCAATTGACACCAAGTGCCCTCGATATCCATTCATTTCCCACTCCCTTTCTTGGAAGAATGCCACATATGATCGGGATTCCTCCCTTGCTCCTAACTAACTCTATGGCTGTTTTATACCTCTGAATCAGTTCCTCACTCCTAACTCGACCAACATCATTTCCTCCCACGCTAATGCAAATAATGGGATTGTTCCCATTACCAGCCATAATATCATTCATGTTGTTTATAATATCACCAATGCCAGCTCCGGGATAGCAAACCCTTAACCTGTTCCCCCTATCTCTAGCACAAAACGTTCTATCCAAATACTTATCTGGGAATCTCCCACAACTAATGTTTGCTTAGGTACTTCCTTTACCCTCTGAGGGGCCTGCGCTTCCTTTCTCTTCGTTGCTTTCCCTTTTGCGCGATCCACAGTCTCTCCACAGCACTCGTCCTCCAAAACGTCAAATGAATTAGAGGTTGCTATGGCGTTTGAAGGCGGCTTTATCAAAGTCTTCTTAAGGCCCCTGTCTTTCACAACTCTTCACAACCCTGTCTTATGTTCTTATGTGTTGTGATTGCGAAGTCGGATTGCGAAAGGGATCTGGGAGTTATGATTAGTAAGAATTTAAAACAAAAGGATCAATGCATAAATGTTCGTAATAAGGCAAATCGGACACTTGGATTTATTAATCGCAGCGTTAGTAACAAGACACCTGGTGTGGTTCTCAAGCTATATCTTGCTCTAGTTAGGCCCCATTTAGATTATGCAGTTCAGTTTTGGTCGCCATATTATAGAATGGATATAAATTCACTTGAACGGGTCCAGCGTAGGATGACTAAGTTAATTCCCCAAATTAGAAATCTTTCATATGAAGAAAGATTAACAAAGCTTAAGTTGCATTCACTGGAAAGGCGAAGAGTTAGGGGTGACATGATAGAGGTTTACAAGTGGATGAATGGACATAACCGGGGGGATATTAATAGGGTATTAAAAGTATCAACACAGGACAGAACACGAAACAATGGATATAAATTGGATAAGTTTAGATTTAGGAAAGACTTGGGTAAATACTGGTTCAGTAACAGGGTTGTTGATTTGTGGAACCAATTGCCGCGTAACATTGTGGAGGTGGGGTCCCTCGATTGTTTCAAGCACGGGTTGGACAAGTATATGAGTGGGATTGGGTGGTTATAGAATAGGAGCTGCCTCGTATGGGCCAATAGGCCTTCTGCAGTTACCTTTGTTCTTATGTTCTTATGCAGAAGGCCTATTGGCCCATACGAGGCAGCTCCTATTCTATAACCACCCAATCCCACTCATATACTTGTCCAACCCGTGCTTGAAACAATCGAGGGACCCCACCTCCACAATGTTACGCGGCAATTGGTTCCACAAATCAACAACCCTGTTACTGAACCAGTATTTACCCAAGTCTTTCCTAAATCTAAACTTATCCAATTTATACCCATTGTTTCGTGTTCTGTCCTGTGTTGATACTTTTAATACCCTATTAATATCCCCCCGGTTATGTCCATTCATCCACTTGTAAACCTCTATCATGTCACCCCTAACTCTTCGCCTTTCCAGTGAATGCAACTTAAGATTTGTTAATCTTTCTTCATATGAAAGATTTCTAATTTGGGGAATTAACTTAGTCATCCTACGCTGGACACGTTCAAGTGAATTTATATCCATTCTATAATATGGCGACCAAAACTGAACTGCATAATCTAAATGGGGCCTAACTAGAGCAAGATATAGCTTGAGAACCACACCAGGTGTCTTGTTACTAACGCTGCGATTAATAAATCCAAGTGTCCGATTTGCCTTATTACGAACATTTATGCATTGATCCTTTTGTTTTAAATTCTTACTAATCATAACTCCCAGATCCCTTTCGCAATCCGACTTCGCAATCACAACATAAGAACATAAGACAGGGTTGTGAAGAGTTGTGAAAGACAGGGGCCTTAAGAAGACTTTGATAAAGCCGCCTTCAAACGCCATAGCAACCTCTAATTCATTTGACGTTTTGGAGGACGAGTGCTGTGGAGAGACTGTGGATCGCGCAAAAGGGAAAGCAACGAAGAGAAAGGAAGCGCAGGCCCCTCAGAGGGTAAAGGAAGTACCTAAGCAAACATTAGTTGTGGGAGATTCCCAGATAAGGTATTTGGATAGAACGTTTTGTGCTAGAGATAGGGGAACAGGTTAAGGGTTTGCTATCCCGGAGCTGGCATTGGTGATATTATAAACAACATGAATGATATTATGGCTGGTAATGGGAACAATCCCATTATTGCATTAGCGTGGGAGGAAATGATGTTGGTCGAGTTAGGAGTGAGGAACTGATTCAGAGGTATAAAACAGCCATAGAGTTAGTTAGGAGCAAGGGAGGAATCCCGATCATATGTGGCATTCTTCCAAGAAAGGGAGTGGGAAATGAATGGATATCGAGGGCACTTGGTGTCAATTGCCGGCTGGAAAGATATTGCAAATCAAATGCAATATCTTTCATAGACAACTGGGAACACTTCTATGGAAGAAATGAAATGTATGCTCGTGATGCATTTCTGTTACTGATGCATTTATATGGGGGTGCTATATTAAGCTGGATTAGGGCATGGCTATACCAAAGGAAACAGAGAGTTAGTATAAATGGAATCAAGTCAGAGTGGGAAAATGTTGTAAGTGGAGTGCCTCAAGGCTCTGTCCTGGGACCTCTGTTGTTTATAATATATATAAATGATTTAGATTCAGGTTTGAGTAGCAACATTTGCAAATTTGCCGATGATACGAAAATCGGTAGGGAAATTAATTCGGAGGAGGACTCACTATCACTTCAAGTTGATCTAGATAGGGTTTTGAAATGGTCAAAGGATTGGCAGATGCAGTTTAATGCTGATAAATGTAAAGTTCTGAGGTTAGGTAATGATGATAGAGTTACAAGATACGAGCTAGATGGTGTTGTGATTGCGAAGTCGGATTGCGAAAGGGATCAGGGAGTTAGATTAGTAAGAATTTAAAACAAAAGGATCAATGCATAAATGTTTGTAGTAAGGCAAATCGGACACTTGGATTTATTAATCGCAGCATTAGTAACAAGACACCTGGTGTGGTTCTCAAGCTATATCTTGCTCTAGTTAGGCCCCATTTAGATTATGCAGTTCAGTTTTGGTCGCCATATTATAGAATGGATATAAATTCACTTGAACGTGTCCAGCGTAGGATGACTAAGTTAATTCCCCAAATTAGAAATCTTTCATATGAAGAAAGATTAACAAAGCTTAAGTTGCATTCACTGGAAAGGCGAAGAGTTAGGGGTGACATGATAGAGGTTTACAAGTGGATGAATGGACATAACCGGGGGGATATTAATAGGGTATTAAAAGTATCAACACAGGACAGAACACGAAACAATGGATATAAATTGGATAAGTTTAGATTTAGGAAAGACTTGGGTAAATACTGGTTCAGTAACAGGGTTGTTGATTTGTGGAACCAATTGCCGCGTAACATTGTGGAGGTGGGGTCCCTCGATTGTTTCAAGCACGGGTTGGACAAGTATATGAGTGGGATTGGGTGGTTATAGAATAGGAGCTGCCTCGTATGGGCCAATAGGCCTTCTGCAGTTACCTTTGTTCTTATGTTCTTATGTGATGGGGTGCATCTATCGAGAGCTGGGTTGTTGCTGTTGCGAACTCGTTAGAAGAAGTGGTTAGAGGTGTTTGTTTGGGTTTAAACTGTTAGTAGATAGAGGTATGGGAATTGATTTGGAGGAAGGAGGTAATAAAAGTATGTGTTTGTGGGAGAAAGGAATTGGCAAAACGATCAGGGAAAGAGAAGGTCCGCAAAATAACAATTCACTTAGGGTATATTACACTAACAGTAGAAGTCTAAGAAATAAAATTAACGAATTAAATGCTCTTGTCTGCACAGAAAAAATAGATATTATTGCACTTACCGAAACGTGGATGAATGTAGAAAATAGAGAACTATTAGCTGAATATCAAATATATGGATTTAAACTATTTCACACAGATAGATATATTAGACGAGGAGGTGGAGTAGCCATATATGTTAGGGACAATTTGAAATGTAGTCTCAAAGAGGGAATCAAAACAGAGCCACACACAGAAACTATTTGGATTGAATTAAACGAAAAAGCTAATAATATTATAATAGGAGTAATATATAGGCCACCAAATTTAGACAGAATGGAAGCAAAGCATCTATGGGATGAAATATCTAGAGCATCTAGATCTAACAGTATTTATGTCATGGGTGACTTTAATTTTAGCGGAATAAACTGGTTGAACAAAACAGGGAATAGTGAAGCAGAAGATTTTCTAGAATTAATTGACGATTGCTTTCTTACGCAACACATTAAGGAACCAAACACGGGAAAATAATATTTTAGATTTAGTGTTAACCAACAGGGAAACGCAAATTAATGACATCGAAATAGGGAGTGAGCTAGGGAGCAGTGATCACAAAGAAATCAGATTTAGCATAGAATGGAATAGACCAGTAGGAGAAAATTCTGTTAAAGTGCCAGATTTTCGAAAAGCTGATTTTAATAGCCTAAGAAATTTTTTGGGTCAAATTGATTGGAAAGTCTTGGGTATGGGGTGTGGGCCGGTCTTGGAGCGAGACATGAACCCAGCGATAGGTGACTTAAATGGGGATTTCGATGTGGATTCAATATATAACTTATTTAAGAATATTCTAAACAAAGCACAGGAACGTAGTATACCATACAAATTGAATAGATCGAATACTAATGACCCAAAGTGGATAACAAAGAATTTGAAGAACCTTATAGGTAAAAAGAGAGCTTGGTACAAAAGGATTAAAAATGGGGAGGTCACTTTAGAACAGGAATTCGTACAACTGGTTAGAAATGTTAAAAAAGAGATAAGGAAAGCAAAAAGAAACTATGAAGTTCGCATAGCAGGGCAAGCAAAGACAAATCCTAAAGGGTTTTTTCAGTTATATCGTACTAAGACTAGGGAAAGGATAGGTCCATTAAAAACTGAGACAGGTCAAATAACAGATAGTGATGAAGAGATGAGTAGTATTTTTAATAAATATTTTGTATCTGTATTTACTAAAGAGGAACTTAACAATATGCCTTCAGCCGAACAAGTCTATGTGGGTGGGGACGAGAACAGGTTGACGAGTTTAACAGTTACCAGGGAGGATGTTCTTAAACAAATAGTAAAACTCAAACCAAACAAATCCCCAGGGCCGGATGAAGTGTTTGCCAGGGTGCTTAAAGAATGCAAAGAGGAGCTTTGTGACCCACTGTCAACCATATTTAATAAATCAATAGAGTCAGGCAGAGTGCCAGAGTTTTGGAAAGTTGCTAATGTGATACCAGTTTTTAAGAAAGGAGATAGATCACTTGCGTCTAACTATCGACCAATTAGCCTAACGTCTATTGTGGGAAAGTTACTCGAATCTATAATAGCAAATAAAATTCGTCTTCATCTTGAAAAACATAAATTAATAATTGAGTCGCAACATGGTTTTATAAATGGCCGTTGATGTTTAACAAATTTGTTATCTTTTATTCTAGCATTGTTGAGGCAGTTGATAGTGGTAAGGATTGCGATGTTGTATACCTTGACTTTAGCAAAGCTTTTGATACAGTGCCACATGAAAGACTGATTAAAAAGATAGAGTCTCATGGTATTGGGGGTGCTATATTAAGCTGGATTAGGGCATGGCTATACCAAAGGAAACAGAGAGTTAGTATAAATGGAATCAAGTCAGAGTGGGAAAATGTTGTAAGTGGAGTGCCTCAAGGCTCTGTCCTGGGACCTCTGTTGTTTATAATATATATAAATGATTTAGATTCAGGTTTGAGTAGCAACATTTGCAAATTTGCCGATGATACGAAAATCGGTAGGGAAATTAATTCGGAGGAGGACTCACTATCACTTCAAGTTGATCTAGATAGGGTTTTGAAATGGTCAAAGGATTGGCAGATGCAGTTTAATGCTGATAAATGTAAAGTTCTGAGGTTAGGTAATGATGATAGAGTTACAAGATACGAGCTAGATGGTGTTGTGATTGCGAAGTCGGATTGCGAAAGGGATCTGGGAGTTATGATTAGTAAGAATTTAAAACAAAAGGATCAATGCATAAATGTTCGTAATAAGGCAAATCGGACACTTGGATTTATTAATCGCAGCGTTAGTAACAAGACACCTGGTGTGGTTCTCAAGCTATATCTTGCTCTAGTTAGGCCCCATTTAGATTATGCAGTTCAGTTTTGGTCGCCATATTATAGAATGGATATAAATTCACTTGAACGTGTCCAGCGTAGGATGACTAAGTTAATTCCCCAAATTAGAAATCTTTCATATGAAGAAAGATTAACAAAGCTTAAGTTGCATTCACTGGAAAGGCGAAGAGTTAGGGGTGACATGATAGAGGTTTACAAGTGGATGAATGGACATAACCGGGGGATATTAATAGGGTATTAAAAGTATCAACACAGGACAGAACACGAAACAATGGGTATAAATTGGATAAGTTTAGATTTAGGAAAGACTTGGGTAAATACTGGTTCAGTAACAGGGTTGTTGATTTGTGGAACCAATTGCCGCGTAACATTGTGGAGGTGGGGTCCCTCGATTGTTTCAAGCACGGGTTGGACAAGTATATGAGTGGGATTGGGTGGTTATAGAATAGGAGCTGCCTCGTATGGGCCAATAGGCCTTCTGCAGTTACCTTTGTTCTTATGTTCTTATGTTCTTAAGAACATAAGAACAAAGGTAACTGCAGAAGGCCTATTGGCCCATACGAGGCAGCTCCTATTCTATAACCACCCAATCCCACTCATATACTTGTCCAACCCGTGCTTGAAACAATCGAGGGACCCCACCTCCACAATGTTACGCGGCAATTGGTTCCACAAATCAACAACCCTGTTACTGAACCAGTATTTACCCAAGTCTTTCCTAAATCTAAACTTATCCAATTTATATCCATTGTTTCGTGTTCTGTCCTGTGTTGATACTTTTAATACCCTATTAATATCCCCCGGTTATGTCCATTCATCCACTTGTAAACCTCTATCATGTCACCCCTAACTCTTCGCCTTTCCAGTGAATGCAACTTAAGCTTTGTTAATCTTTCTTCATATGAAAGATTTCTAATTTGGGGAATTAACTTAGTCATCCTACGCTGGACACGTTCAAGTGAATTTATATCCATTCTATAATATGGCGACCAAAACTGAACTGCATAATCTAAATGGGGCCTAACTAGAGCAAGATATAGCTTGAGAACCACACCAGGTGTCTTGTTACTAACGCTGCGATTAATAAATCCAAGTGTCCGATTTGCCTTATTACGAACATTTATGCATTGATCCTTTTGTTTTAAATTCTTACTAATCATAACTCCCAGATCCCTTTCGCAATCCGACTTCGCAATCACAACACCATCTAGCTCGTATCTTGTAACTCTATCATCATTACCTAACCTCAGAACTTTACATTTATCAGCATTAAACTGCATCTGCCAATCCTTTGACCATTTCAAAACCCTATCTAGATCAACTTGAAGTGATAGTGAGTCCTCCTCCGAATTAATTTCCCTACCGATTTTCGTATCATCGGCAAATTTGCAAATGTTGCTACTCAAACCTGAATCTAAATCATTATATATATTATAAACAACAGAGGTCCCAGGACAGAGCCTTGAGGCACTCCACTTACAACATTTTCCCACTCTGACTTGATTCCATTTATACTAACTCTCTGTTTCCTTAGGTATAGCCATGCCCTAATCCAGCTTAATATAGCACCCCCAATACCATGAGACTCTATTTTTTTAATCAGTCTTTCATGTGGCACTGTATCAAAAGCTTTGCTAAAGTCAAGGTATACAACATCGCAATCCTTACCACTATCAACTGCCTCAACAATGCTAGAATAAAAAGACAACAAATTTGTTAAACATGAACGGCCATTTATAAAACCATGTTGCGACTCAATTATTAATTTATGTTTTTCAAGATGAAGACGAATTTTATTTGCTATTATAGATTCGAGTAACTTTCCCACAATAGACGTTAGGCTAATTGGTCGATAGTTAGACGCAAGTGATCTATCTCCTTTCTTAAAAACTGGTATCACATTAGCAACTTTCCAAAACTCTGGCACTCTGCCTGACTCTATTGATTTATTAAATATGGTTGACAGTGGGTCACAAAGCTCCTCTTTGCATTCTTTAAGCACCCTAGCAAACACTTCATCCGGCCCTGGGGATTTGTTTGGTTTGAGTTTTACTATTTGTTTAAGAACATCCTCCCTGGTAACTGCTAAACTCGTCAACCTGTCCTCGTCCCCACCCACATAGACTTGTTCGGCTGAAGGCATATTGTTAAGTTCCTCTTTAGTAAATACAGATACAAAATATTTATTAAAAATACTACTCATCTCTTCATCACTATCTGTTATTTGACCAGTCTCAGTTTTTAATGGACCTATCCTTTCCCTAGTCTTAGTACGATATAACTGAAAAAACCCTTTAGGATTTGTCTTTGCTTGCCCTGCTATGCGAACTTCATAGTTTCTTTTTGCTTTCCTTATCTCTTTTTTAACATTTCTAACCAGTTGTACGAATTCCTGTTCTAAAGTGACCTCCCCATTTTTAATCCTTTTGTACCAAGCTCTCTTTTTACCTATAAGGTTCTTCAAATTCTTTGTTATCCACTTTGGGTCATTAGTATACGATCTATTCAATTTGTATGGTATACTACGTTCCTGTGCTTTGTTTAGAATATTCTTAAATAAGTTATATATTGAATCCACATCGAAATCCCCATTTAAGTCACCTATCGCTGGGTTCATGTCTCGCTCCAAGACCGGCCCACACCCCATACCCAAGCCTTTCCAATCAATTTGACCCAAAAAAATTCTTAGGCTATTAAAATCAGCTTTTCGAAAATCTGGCACTTTAACAGAATTTTCTCCTACTGGTCTATTCCATTCTATGCTAAATCTGATTTCTTTGTGATCACTGCTCCCTAGCTCACTCCCTATTTCGATGTCATTAATTTGCGTTTCCCTGTTAGTTAACACTAAATCTAAAATATTATTTTCCCGTGTTGGTTCCTTAATGTGTTGCGTAAGAAAGCAATCGTCAATTAATTCTAGAAAATCTTCTGCTTCACTATTCCCTGTTTTGTTCAACCAGTTTATTCCGCTAAAATTAAAGTCACCCATGACATAAATACTGTTAGATCTAGATGCTCTAGATATTTCATCCCATAGATGCTTTGCTTCCATTCTGTCTAAATTTGGTGGCCTATATATTACTCCTATTATAATATTATTAGCTTTTTCGTTTAATTCAATCCAAATAGTTTCTGTGTGTGGCTCTGTTTTGATTCCCTTTTTGAGACTACATTTCAAATTGTCCCTAACATATATGGCTACTCCACCTCCTCGTCTAATATATCTATCTGTGTGAAATAGTTTAAATCCATATATTTGATATTCAGCTAATAGTTCTCTATTTTCTACATTCATCCACGTTTCGGTAAGTGCAATAATATCTATTTTTTCTGTGCAGACGTCATGGAATACTTTCCATGACGGAATAATGGAATATGGAATAATGGAATAATGGAATACTTTCCATTTACATTGGCAGTTACCTTTGTTCTTATGTTCTTATTAAATATGGTAGACAGTGGGTCACAAAGCTCCTCTTTGCATTCTTTAAGCGCCCTGGCAAACACTTCATCCGGCCCTGGGGATTTGTTTGGTTTGAGTTTTACTATTTGTTTAAGAACATCCTCCCTGGTAACTGTTAAACTCGTCAACTCAAAAGAAGTGTATGTACATGCCACTGTGCATGGGTATGCCGTAGACAGAGAAAGAGAACCCGGACACAGGGCTGTGAACGTGAACGTCAAGAAAAGGAAGGAGGGAATTAATTCCCACTCAACTTTGAAATGGATAGAAGGAGCCAGAATGTTAAGAAAGGAGAGGAAAGGCTGGAAAAGACTAAGGTCATGAGGCCATAAAGCAAAAATGTCATCAACATAGCGAAGCCAGAGAGAGGGACGAGTATTAATAGAAGAAGAACAATTTCGAAGTATTCCATGTAGAAATTAGCAGGTACAGGGGATAGAGGGGAACCCATAGCGACACCGAAAGTTTGAGTGTAATAATTACCGTTGAAAGAGAAAGAGTTAGAGTCAACACAGAGTCTAATGAGTTCGAGGAAAACGTCAATGGGAAGCGGGAGAGGAAGAAGGCCCTCAGACGCCTTCTGTCTAAGGAAAAAAGAGAACGTCATCGAGCGGAACATTAGTGAACAGAGAGTCGACATCAATTCTAATCATCTTACAAGAGGGTTGCAGGCGCAGTCTTTCTATGAAGTCCTGAGAGTGACGAAGGTGGGCAGGGGAAAAAGTGCCAAGGTAAGTCGTCAGGGTTTTAGCGAACCAGGAGGCAAGAGGATAGCTGACAGAGCCCCGTGAAAAAATGATAGGACGAAGAGGAACACCAGGTTTATGAGTCTTAGGAAGACCATAGAAATAAGGAAGAGAAGGGCAGATGACACGGAACCGTTTAATGAGATCGAAGTCACAAGGACAAAGACTAGACAGCTGTCTTAGTTTGCAGTTAAACGAAGTTTTGATGTATTCCTTGTATGTATGAGATTGTATTCCTCACAATCGACTTGAGAATGGTCCAGGACAAACCAAAACGTCGCCGTCCCTTCACCTGCTAGAAGTTATATACTTATAGTGTCTAGCCAAGGATCGATTGAGCATAGAAATGGATGAAATCCTCTATCACTTATTTGCATGAAATAAGGGGTAAGGATGGTGGGAGTATAATGGTCATGATGACTATGTTTGGAGTGTAAAAGTCCTGATGACTATGTTGGGAGTGTGATAGTCATGATGACTATGTTGGGAGTGTAATAGTCATGATGGCTATGTTTGGAGTGTAACAGCCATGATGACTATGTTGGGAGTGTTACAGTCATGATGACTATATTGGGAGTGTAATAGACATGATGACTATGTTGGGAGTGTAATAGTCATGATGGCTATGTTTGGAGATGACCCTTAGTCATCATGACTATCACACTCCCAACATAGTCATCGTGACTATTACACTCCCAACATAGTCATCATGACTATTACACTCCCAACATAGTCATCATGTCTGTTACACTCCCAACATCGTCATCATGACTATTACCCTCCCAACATAGTCATCATGACTATCACACTCCCAACATAGTCATCAGGACTTTTACACTCCCAACATAGTTATCATGACCATTACACTCCCACCATCGTCGTCATGACTATTAAACATCCAACATTGTCATCATGACTATTACACTCTCAACATAGTCATATATGACTATTACACTCCTAACATAGTAATCATCACTATTACACTCGCAACATAGTCATCATGACAATTACACTCTCAACATATGCGTGATGACTATTACACTCCCAACATAGTCATCTTGATTATTACTCTCCCAATATAGTCATCATGACTGTTACACTCCCAACATCTTCATCATGACTATTGCACTCCCAATATAGTCATCATGACTGTTACACTCCCAACATCTTCATCATGACTATTGCAGTCCCAACATAGTCATCATGACTGTTACAATCCCAACATCTTCATCATGACTATTGCACTCCCAATATAATCATCATGACTATTGCACTCCCAATATAATCATCATGACTGGTACACTCCCAACATCTTCATCATGACAATTGCACTCCCAATATAGTCATCATGACTGTTACAGTCCTAACATCTTCATCATGACTATTGCACTCCCAACATAGTCATCATGACTATTAATCTCCCAATATAGTCATCATGACTGTAACACTCCCAACATCGTCATCATGACTATTGCACTCCCAACATAGTCATCATGACTATTACACTCCCAAGATAGTCATCATGACTATTTCACTCCCAACATAGTCATCGTAACTATTACACTTCCAACATGGTCATCATGACAATTACACTCCAAACATTGTCATCATGACTATTAATCTCCCAACATTGTCATCATGACTAAAACACTCCCAACATTGTCATCATGACTAAAACACTCCCAACATCGTTATCATGACCCATATACTCCCAACATAAGCATCATGACGTTTACACCACCAACATAGTCATCATGACTATTACACTCCCAACATAGTCATCATGACTATTACACTCGCAACATAGTCATCATGACAATTACACTCTCAACATAATCGTCATGACTATTACACTCCCAACATAGTCATCATGACTACTACACTCCTAACATAGTCATCATGACTATTAATCTCCCAACATAGTCATCAGGACTGTTACACTCCCAACATCGTCGTCATGACTATTGCACTCACAACATAGCCATCATGACTATTACACTCCCAACATAGTCATCATGACTATTACACTCCCAACATAGTCATCATGACTATTACACTCCCAACATAGTCATCATGACTATTACACTTCCAACATTGTCATCATGACTATTACTCTCCCAACATAGTGATCATGACTATTACACTTCCAACATAGTCATCATGACTATTACACTCCCAACATAGTCATCATGACTGTAACACTCCCAACATAGCCATCATGACGTTTACACCACCAACATAGTCATCATGACAATCAAACTCGCAACATAGTCATCACAACCATTACACTCCCACCATTGTCGGCATGACTATTAAACAACCAACATAGTTATCATGACTATTACACTCCCAATATAGTCATAGTTGACTATTATATCCATAACATAGTCATTATGACTATTACACTCCTAATATACTCATCATCTCGATAACACTCCCAACATAGTCGTCATGACTCTTACATTCCCAACATAGTCGTCATGACTATTATACTCCCAACATAGTCATAGTTGACTATTATATCCACAACATAGTCATTATGACTATTACACTCCCAACATTGCCATTATTACTATTACACTCCCATCACCGTCGTCATGACTATTACACTTCAAACATAGTAATGATGACTATTACACTCCCATCATAGTCATATATAAATATAATATATATATATATATATATATATATATATATATATATATATATATATATATATATATATATATATATATATATATATAAATATATATATAAACTAACCAACCTAACCTAACCTAACCTAACCTAACCAACCTAACTTAACCTAACCTAACCAACCTAACCAACCAACCTAACCAACCTAACCAACCAACCTAACCAACCTCCCTTCTTATTATCTGACACGAACCGAAGGTTCGTGTCAGAGTCCATGAGTGTCCGTGTCCGTTTGAGTGTCCGTGTCCGTGTATCCATGGGGTTTTGGGTCCAGGAAGCTATTTATGTCGACCCAAATTGCCTCCCTTCTCCCCACCTGAAATCCAGGTGGATTGAAAGACCTGCCCGAGGTCAGTGGATTCAGGTATCCGTCCTTGGGCCCACTGACTTCAACCCTTCCCCACATTCCAAGGGGTCAGTCAATCAATCTTCGGCTATCCAGAGAATCTATCGAAACTGATGCTCCTACAGGAGGGGACACACAGAAATCTGTGCCCTGTACTTGCAACCGTTCCGACAGGCTCGAACGCAGGTCTATCCGGATTAGGAACTTGTTCTATCCGACTAGGCCACGCTGGAGTTGCCTTCTGAATCAAATTTGGCACTTGTATTTATATCTCATAGCAAGGTTAGTTAGTATCTATTTATCAACAGTTGCAATGATTGACATGTGAAGTTGTTAATTTGTGTTGACAGTTAGAAATACCTAACAGCTTTTTTTGATGAGGTTGCAGCCTCGTGAGGCAGTTTTATGAATGAATATTGGAGAATTTAGGCTAACTGACATGTGTGTGTGTTTAAAAGTAGGTATTAATTAATAATTAGTGTGGTGTTTCCAAATGAGTTTGTGAGTGGTAAACAAGCAATCCAATATCTAATATGGGCTTTTTTAGGCCTCGTTCTGTAAAATATCTGTGTTTTACTAAGGAAGGAAAATCCGGTTTGTTTTATTCCTCGTTTTTTTCGAGAATAAATAGTACATAGGCGAAGAACGAAGGGTTTGTCTGGTTAAATATAGCGTTGTGGCCGCCATTTTCTGTGTTTGGCGGGGGGGGGGGGGGTATTGTTGGGTGTTGGAGGGGGGTTGTTTAGGGGGTAGGGGTACGGCTGCCTCCGTTGTGGGGGGGGGGTTGTTTGTTTGGGAGGGGGCATGGGGGGGGGGGAGGGGTCCGGAGGAGCTACCGTGGGAAGTGTGGTGGGAGGGGGGGAAGGCAGAGGGGATGGGTTGGCAGTTAGGTATTTAAACATAATTTTCTCAGATAGGTTATATAGGGCGAGGTGTTGTGGAAGGAATAAGAAAAGTGTTTGGGACTGAGTTGAGTGTATTAGTTGTTGTGATTCATGTTAGCATGAAGGAAGGTGGTTGAAATGTGTAAAGATTTGTTAATGAGATCACTTGGTTAATAATGTAGGAATTAAGGGTAAGTGATCACTGGAGATAGATATTCAACAGTATATTGAGTGGACAAGTTTTAGCAGGTAGGTAGGCCGGCCGGCAGAGACAATGGACTGACAAATAGGTAGACGTTTTCTTCATGGATGGTAAACTATTATTAAAATGGCATGTACACATTTCCATGTGCGACATTCTTGTACACACACACACACACACTCACTCTGACCCACGGAGACTGCCCAAATATGTATACCAACAGCAGTTGGTGTTCCCGGGCAGGTCACCCATCCAAGTACTAACCAAAGTCAACGGTGCTTAACCTGACAGATGTATGGGACGAGACGCAGTGTTCTCAAGATGATAGGTAGGTAGTATGGCCGTTGCTATTGTATACAAGTAGTAAGTAATCACATGTGAGTGAGTGAGTCAAGACAATGGTAACTGCGGAGGGCAGGCAGGCGGAGGATACTCACACATAGCAGCCAATTCTCCATTAATGATAGTACTTATTGCAACTATTTAGTTAAACCAACTAACATCAAATGGACTACTACTACTGTTGCTCCAAAATAGAAATGTTGGGATGCCGCCGCTGGCCATTGATCTATCATGCTGCTGACAAATGACTCATCTTACGTCATGGATATACTCTCTTAGGCTTCATTTTAGTCAATACATGTAATATCATTGAGTCGGGGGACAGGCAGTTTATACATACACATGTTAGGCTTATATCCCAACACCCACACAAGGTTCAATTAGTGACTAACGAACTAACTAGCCCTCACTCACTCACCACGCCCCAAGTAGCTAGCTTACTAACTCCTGGATACCTATTTACTGCTAAGTGAACAGAAGCATTCGTTGATAGGAAAAGCTACCAACAATTACAGCCCCTTTTCTATTTCTATTTCTGCAAACCTAGCCTAAATTAACCTAACTTCACCTGCAAACCTAGCCTATTTCCTAGCCAAAACAAACATAACCTAATCTAAGCTAACCTTATCTTGAGGTTATCTTGAGATGATTTCGGGGCTATAGTGTCCCCGCGGCCCGGTCCTCGACCAGGCCTCCACCCCCAAGAAGCAGCCTGTGACAGCTGACTAACACCCAGGTACCTATTTTACTGCTAGGTAACAGGGGCATAGGGTGAAAGAAACTTTGCCCATTGTTTCTCACCGGCGCCCGGGATCGAACACGGGACTACAGGATCACAAGTCCAGCGTGCTGTCCGCTCGGCTCCCACAACCTAACCTAACCTAACGTAACTAACTCCTGGATACCTATTTACTGTTAAGTGAATAGATGTATTCGGTGATAGGAAACGCTACCTACAATTACAGCCCTTCTATTTCTATTTCTACAAACCTAGCCTAAACTAACCGAACGTAACCTAACCTAACCTAGCTTAGCCTAATTCCTAGCCAAAACTAACCTAACCTAATCTAACCTAACCTAACTAACTCCTGGATACCTATTTACTACTAGATGAACAGAGGCATTCGGTGATAAGACACGCTACCAACAATTACTGCCCCATTTCTATTTCAACAAAAATAGCCTATTTCTTAGCCTAAACTAAACTAACCTAATTAAACCTAACCTAACCTAATCTAACCTTACCTATATTATATATACTTCACTACTCACTAAATCATCACTCACCATCATCATCACTACCTCTCTACTCACCATCATCATTATTACCTCACTACTCACCATCATCACTATATCAATGCCCACCATCATCATAACTACCACACTACTCATAAACATCATCACTACTCACCATCATCATCACTACCACACTACTCACCATCATCACTACCACACTACTCACCATCATCATCACTACTTCTCTACTCACCATCATCACTTCCTCACTACTCACCATCATCACTACCTCACTACTCACCATCATCACTACTCGTCATCATCATCACCATAACTACTCACCATCATCACTACCTCACTACTCACCATCATCACTACCTCACTACTCACCATCATCATCACTACCACACTACTCACCATCATCACTACTCACTATCATCGTCACTACCACACTACTCACCATCATCATCACTACCACACTATTCACTATCATCATCACTACCACACTACTCAATATCATCATCACTACCTCACTACTCACCATCATCATCACTACCTCATTATTCACTACCTCACTTCTCACCATCATCATCACTACTACACAATCATCATCATTAACTCACTATCATCATCACTACCACACTACTTACCATCATCACTACCTCACTACTCACCATCATCATCACTACCTCTCTACTCACTATCATCATCATTACCTCACTACTCACAATCATCACTACCTTACTACCCACCATCATCATCACTACCACACTACTCATTATCATCACTACTCACCATCACTACCACACTACTCACTATCATCAATACCACACTACTCACCATCATCATCTCTACCACACTACTCACCATCATCATCACTACTTCTCTACTCACTATCATCATCACTTCCTCACTACTCACTAACATCATCACTACTCACTATCATCATCACTACTCACCATCATCATCACTAATTCACTACTCGTCATCATCACCTCACTACTCACCATCATCGGCACTACCTCACTACTCACCATCATCATCATTACTTCACTACTCAGCATCATCACCTCACTACTCACCATCATCATCACTACCACACTACTCACCATCATCATCACTACCACACTACTCACCATCATAATCACCACCTCACTACTCACCATCATCATCATTCCCACACTACTCACCATCATAATCACTACCTCACTACTCACCATCATCATCCCTACCACACTATTCACCATCATCATAACTACCACACTACTCACCATCATCATCACTACCACACTACTCACTATCATCATCACTACAACACTACTCAACATTATCATTACCACACTATTCACCATCATCACTACCTCACTACTAACTATCATCATCACTACCACACTATTCACCATCATCATTACTACCACACTATTCACTATCATCATCACTACCTCACTACTCACCATCATCATCACTACCTCACTACTCACTAACATCATCACTACCTCACTACTCATAATCATCATCCCTACCTCACTCATCATTTCCTATCCAAAACTAACCTAACATAACCTAACCAACTCCCGGATATCTATTTACTGCAAGGTGAACAGAGGCATTCGGTGATAAGAAACGTTACGTAAAATTCCAGCTATTTTTTTATCTTTATTTTTTTATTGTTTTTAAATAATTTATAATTTATTTAAACTTTATTCATTTTTTATATTTTTTACCTATTTCTATTGCTACAAACGTATCGTATTTCCTAGCCTAAACTTACCTAACCTATATATATATATATATATATATATATATATATATATATATATATATATATATATATATATATATATATATATTTATAATATATATATATATAAATATATATAAATATATATATATATATATATATATATATATATATATATATATATATATATATATATATATATATATATATATATATATATATATATATATATATATATATATATATAAGTCGTACCTAGTAGCTAGAACGAACTTCTCAGCCTACTCTGAGAAGTTCAGTATGTAGAAGAGTATGTCAAGGGACATACTCCTTATGTCCCTTGCACCTTCAGCCTGAAGTCTCCAAAGGAATTCGTTGACTTACTGAGGAGAACACAGGCTACAGGGATAAGAGCCTCGTTGGACGTATAATCACTCTTTACCAACGTACTTGTGGATGAAACAATCGGGATGATAGCGGACAGAGTGTATCGTGATACGGCCTGTACTCCTCTTGAAATATCAGAAAACATTCTAAGGAAACTACTCCAAGCTTGTACTAAAGAGGCACCCTTCTTGAGCCCGGATGGGCACATGTATAAGCAAGTAGATGAAATCGCCATAGGTTCTCCCCTAGGTGTCCTGTTTGCAAACTTCTACATGGTTACCATCGAGCAAAAGGTCTTAGTCGACATGAACTTGAAACCGGCCATATACTGCAGGTATATTGACGACATTTTTACACAGGTACCTGATGTCAGACATCTGCAGGAGCTGAAGGAGGCATTTGAGCGGAGTTCCGTGCTGCGTTTCACTTACGAGATGGAAAAGGATGGGAAGCTGCCCTTTCTAGATGTAACAGTCATGGAAAAGAGCGGAGGTTTCCACACTGCAGTCTACACTAAGGAAACGAACATAGGAATGTGCCTAAATGCCAAAAGCGACTGCCCAGATAGGTACAAGAGGAGTGTTGTTAACGCATATGTCGACCGTTCTCTCAGCCACAGCTCAGAATGGAAGCAAGTCGACGAAGAACTATGTAGGGTAAGGCAGGTCCTAGTCAACAACGGCTTCTCCAATGGTTTCGTCGAAGACATCATAAGAAGGAAAGTGAAACGCCATGCAACCTCTGAAGAGACAACCAACACAACACCTATACCCCCTATTAGACTATTTTACAGGAACTTCTTTTCCACAGCTCATAAAACGGAGGAAAGGGTCCTGAAAGATATTGTTAATACAAACGTTATCCCTACAGACAAAAATCAGAGGATACAACTGACGATTTACTATAAAACCAAAAAAACGGCCAGCCTACTCATGAGAATCTCTCTAGACACAAAACAGAACGCTTTAAAAGAGACCAACGTCGTCTATGCCTTCAAATGCCCTCTTGGGGACTGTAAGCCCCAAAAAAACAATATATAGGCAAGACAACAACATCTCTTTCTAGGCGTTTAACGCCGCATAAGCAACAGGGCTCCATTAAGGAACATATAATCTCTTCCCACAACCAGACCATCGCCAGAGAAATCCTAGTAAACAAAACAGAAATTATCGATAGATACAGCGATAGCAGGCGGCTTGACGTTTGCGAGGCATTACACATCAAGAAGTCAACACCAGCAATCAACAGCCAATTAATGCACAACTATATTCTACCCACCTCAAGACACCGCTCCAATATAGAAGCATCAAGAAATATGGACCAATAGGCTTTCTACAATCACTTCTATTCAATACCCATTGTTTGTGTTCTGGCTTGTGTTGATGAAATTAATACCTTATTAAATACCACCTCACCCCATCCACCTCACTCAAATGTAGATATAAACAAATCGGAGATGTGTAAGTTCTATTCAGTTGTGTATGTGTAAACTAAAGTCTTTGAAAATGTAATAAGTTTTACGAAACGCGCTCAAGTGTCGCGTCAGACTAGAAATAAAAATTAATTTTGGAGAATTGATTTTTGAGTTACCACCAACAGTGAAAAGAAATGTACGAAAGATTGAGAAAATTCGTGTTAGAATTATTAATCTTACTTTTTCGGTCATATTTAATAATATATATATATTATTATATATATATATATATATATTATAATATATATATATATATATATATTATATATATATAATATATATATTATATATATATATATTATATATATATTATATACATATATATATATTAAATATATATATTATATATATATATTTATATATATAGTGAGGGTACCACCTCTGGTGCCAATGTGGGGACCCATAGCCTCGGAGAAGAAAATAAAAAGTATTCAGAGGAGACCTTGTGGTTTCTCACTGAACACTAATATTATCCTCTCCTACCACCCCCATTCTTTTGTATGTACACATATATATTTACTTTATTTGAACTTTGTTACAAAAAAGGAGTTACATATGGGTTACAAAGATGGTTATCATAGGTTGTCAAGTTCCTCCAGCTCCTCAGATGGCGGGCAGGAACCCTGGATGCAGTGCGCATTTCCCCTCTGTATTGCCACACTGAGGCGCTGGAAAAGAAAGCTTGCAGCTCTTGGGTCCCTTGTTGTTTCAATGAGCCTAGACCCCAGTTCCTTCAAAAAACTGGTAGCACTTTTACCCCAGGCGCCGAGTGTCTCAGAAGCAATGGGGACAAAATTGTAGTGGTGATCCAGTTGTCTATACTTACGGGATTTGGCTGCTTCCCTGTGGGTGGCAGCGCCACCTGGTTGTGCAACACTGAGGTTAATGTAGGTGTTAGCCAGGGTTGATACACACGTGTAGTCCCATACCAACTGCTTGCCATTCTTCCAGGGGTTCACTGTGATTCCATCCGGGCGACCAATAAGAGCATCAGAGTTACGGGGCGTTAGGTAACGGGGCTCTCTTTCAGCTGGGCATCCAGCTGTGGTGAGGCTCCTCTTGATGATGTCGTTAACTTCACTGTGCCTCGAGTGCCATCCCCCTGTGCTTTGGCAGAGTAGGCCATGGTGGCTGTACCTGTCAGCCACCACCTCGCCGCAAATACACCTATATCTGGTGTGGATTGGGGCAGCAAGGCGGAGGGCCACAGCAATTCGGAGGGCGTGTGGTGTGAGACACGTGCCAGTTGCCGACATTGGGGTTGTTAACAGGAAATCCCCTGCATGTGGTGCTGCTACTGCTGTGAGGCGAGCAATTTCGTGTTGTGTTGTGGCAGCACCTAAGCACTCTGCAGCAACTTGGTCTACAATGGGGCCATCCCAGCTGGATTGCTTGTGGGCTTTTGGGGATGGTGGTTGAGGTGACTGGCCTGCACGAGAGGCCCACTCTGTGGCACAGCGTGTAAAATTGGGATCATGTACACCTGCCAGCTGATGTAAGTGGGCAGGTAGAATTTCCTTCACAAGGTCGTCGGATGCTGATAAGGAGGACAGGAAGGCTGGAACAGCGATTTGCGTTGCTGTTCGAACTCCGAGGCCCCCAAGTCTTACGGGAAGAGAGGCTTGTTTCCACTGTAGGTCATCGAGAGAGAGGTTAAGGGCTTTTACTAGCATTGATTTCAGTAACCGGTCATACTCACTTAGTTTTTGGCTACTGTAAGATGGTGAACACCTCAGAAAGTAGGTTAACCTGGGGAGGGACAGACATCTGGTGATGAGGTAGAGTGCATCATGAGCATCAATATCCCCAATCCTCCCATCCATCCTCCTAAGGTCGGCGATTTTCTTATCAAGGACCTCATCGATGGCTTTCAACCCCAGGGGAGCTCCTAGGAGTGTGCTGTCTTCAGGTTTAGTTTTATGGATATTTGGCAGAAGACCCTCTATTCTCTCTACGATGCCCTGGTTGGAACATATTATTTCACATTTAGAAGGGTTCAAGGTGAGGCCTAAAACTGCACCTTGCTCCTGGATTTTTCTGATGTCCTCCAGGAGGGAGTCTTGGAAACCAGCTAGGGTACCATCATCCAAGAACCAGATGTTAAGCTCGCGGGACAGGACATCTGTGACTTGTTTGATGACTAAGCAGAAAAGGAGAGGAGCAAGGGGGTCACCCTGTTGGACGCCTTCTCGCGAGTCAATTTCATGTTCGCCAAAAAGTTGCTTAAGATCCATACTGTAGCATGAATGTACAAAAGGGTAGAGGGAAGGGAAATGACTATGAACCGCACGGAGTACAGCATCCCTCCGCACCAAATTGAAGGCATTTTTTAAATCTAGCTTGATAAGGGCCTTTTCGTCTGTGATGTTGGCGATGAAGGCTCGAGCTGCATGGGCTGCCGCCTCACACCCTTGTGGAATGCCTAACCCGAGCTGTTTTGGCTTCAGCATGTTGGCCGCTGCATCACTAACTGTTCTTGCAGCTGCCTTTGCGACGAGACGCCGGAGAGAATTGCCCACAGCTATTGGCCTGATCCCTCCATCCTTTTTCTTTAGAGCACAGAGAGATGCTCCAAAAAAGATAGATCTTATGGACGCTGGTATGTTGCCAGCTAGACATGTGTTGGTGAATCTGGTTAGTTCCACCAAGAAGTTCTTTGCAATGTCACCCAGTGCAGGGTTGAGCATTTGCTTGAAATGGTTGGGTTTTAGTCCTGTGAACCCACCTGCTGATCCTGTAGGGAAGGACATGGCTGCTTTATGGACCACAGATTCAGCCACCCAGAGAGGTTCTGCTCCGGTAGCCCCCACTTGTACAATGTCGTCCTCACGCGGAGCCCTGGGTGGGTGTTTCTCCCTTAGGGCTTGAGCTGTTGCGGCATCTCTGTCGGCAATTGAGTCCTCACTGGTGATGACTCGTATTGTGCCAATAGTGTTTCCTTCTTCTATTTTCTTGGTGACTGATGTTCTGATTTTTGATGTCTCGGATATGCCACTGTTGCTCTTCCTGCCGTGGGTGTTTCTCGCGCGAGTGGGAAGGCGCACCTGGTTGTCCTTCCTGGGAAAATCATTTATAGCTTTGATGACTGAGGCAGCTAAGGTTTTGTCTCTCCTTGCAGGGGTGGCTAGACATATGTTGCCAAACATTAGGAGGTTGTGCCATGCTTGGGTCGTTCCAGGAGAGTCGTTGACCTTTCTCAGGAGGGCAGATAATTTGGCTGCTGCATGGGGGCGGGCTGCTTTAGGGATGTGTTGCAAGGTTCTGGCCGATGTTGCTTTGATAGCTTCTAATAAATTTTCTGTGGGAATGAAGGTCTGGGAGGTGTTTTGCCTTACGGACGGTGTGGGCTGTTGATTGGTGTTCTCCCTGGGAGGGCGCCCAGAACCCAAACACCTGGCTCTGTTGTGGTAATGAAGGCGCACATTATCGTCACTCAACCGGATATAGCATACCCAGTCACACGTCTGACATCTACCTTGTCTACCCCTGCTTGATGGCTCATCTTGGCTTGGAGAAGCCTGGCTATCTGTTGAGAGCTGCGACATGGGCGGGCGCTGGGCGGGCGCTGGGCGGGAAGGTGGACGGCGGGTGGAGACTGGAGGGTGGGCGGCGGTTGGAGGCTGGGGGGATGATCAGCTGGCCGTGGCACTTACTACTCAGATGAGTGATAATACATATACCACCTCTATACAAAGTGTGGGTATACACCCACTACACAATATGTGGGTATACATTGGGTGGGTGGGTGGCGTAGACACACATGGGAGCCTCCCGGCTTCTATGGGCGGGTGGCAAGGTGGCCTCGTGGGTGGGGAGGCGACGTAGTGGGGTGGGTAGGAGGGGGAGAGCAGATACTTCCCGGCCTTGGCGCTGGGTGGGGGCGGGGGTCAGGGCGACACTAACACTGGTATAATTCCCCCGTATATCACTGCACAATAATGAATGAATAACACACTTGTAATCTGACTCACTGCACGTGTGATGTATTCACAATATGATAGATATGTTGCGCCAATTATCGCTGACAACGTAACTTGTTCAACAAAACTTTCAAAGAAGAAAAACACAAAACACTATTTGGCACACGCGTAACCCCACCTCTCTCTCTTGACCACACAACACCCCTCACTCACCCCCACCTCCCCTCACTATGGGTGGCCTGCAGGGTCCATCCTGGGCCCCTCACTCCAGCCTCCATCACTCCACACTACCAACCCACCTGTTTTTAAAACTTTTCACATAGATGGTACACAGTGGGCACTTCCGGCCACTCCCACGTCTGCTTGGTGTATTCACGGTGAATATGGTTGAGTCTTGGTACGGTGAGGCCAAGATGTCTCAGGGTAATGGCTAAGACGGCAGCAGCTCCTCCGCCACACGTCCGTCCCCTAGGCCTCTCCCTATCCCTATATGTATATATTATATATATATATATATATATATTATATATTATATATATATTATATATATATATATATATATATATATATATATATATATATATATATATATATATATATTCGAACTAGCCTGAATGGTCCCCAGGACAATATGCAACTGAAAACTCACACCCCAGAAATGACTCGAACCCATACTCCCAGAAGCAACGCAACTGGTATGTACAAGACGCCTTAATCCACTTGACCATCACGACCGGACATAATGAGGTGATAGCCGAGGCTATTTGAACCACCCCACCGCCGGCACTCGGATAGTAATCTTGGGCATAGCATTTTACCAAATCACCTCATTCTTTGGGGCACACGTGAGGAACACAAATGCGAACTAGCCTGAATGGTCCCCAGGACAATATGCAACTGAAAACTCACACCCCAGAAGTGACTCGAACCCATACTCCCAGAAGCAATGCAACTGGTATGTACAAGACGCCTTAATCCACTTGACCATCACGACCGGACATAATGAGGTGATAGCCGAGGCTATTTGAACCACCCCACCGCCGGCACTCGGATAGTAATCTTGGGCATAGCATTTTACCAAATCACCTCATTCTTTGGGGCACACGTGAGGAACACAAATGCGAACTAGCCTGAATGGTCCCCAGGACAATATGCAACTGAAAACTCACACCCCAGAAGTGACTCGAACCCATACTCCCAGAAGCAACGCAACTGGTATGTACAAGACGCCTTAATCCACTTGACCATCACGACCGGACATAATGAGGTGATAGCCGAGGCTATTTGAACCACCCCACCGCCGGCACTCGGATAGTAATCTTGGGCATAGCATTTTACCAAATCACCTCATTCTTTGGGGCACACGTGAGGAACACAAATGCGAACTAGCCTGAATGGTCCCCAGGACAATATGCAACTGAAAACTCACACCCCAGAAGTGACTTTTGATAGAAGAAATTGATAAATGTTTGCCATTCTTAGATGTGCTTATTCATAGGGAAAACTCTTCATTAAAGTTTAGTGTTTACAGAAAACCTACGAACAATTTATCTTATGTTCATTATTTTTCAGGGCATAAATACAATGTAAAAAAGTCAATTTTTTCTTCAATGTATCTAAGAGCTCTTCGAGTTGTGAGTCCAGAATTCTTAGATGAAGAATTTAAGAATATTGATTCGATTGGTCTTAAGCTTTGTTACCCACTGAATTTTTTGGAAGTTTGTCGTAACAAAGCTCGTCGTACATATTATAATAATGTATGCAGTGAAAGGATTCGCCCAAAGAATGTGTTATGTTTACCATATTTCTCTGGGTTTGAGAATATTGTCAAGGCCTTGAAACTTTTTAATATAGATGTAATGTTTAGCTACGAAAACACTGTTGGTAAGCTATTAGTAAGGAACAGCCCTCGTAGTGATAATTGCGTCATTTATAAAATACCTTGTAAGGAATGTAATAAGTTCTATGTCGGGCAAACATCTAAAGATTTAAAATGTAGAATATCGCAACATAAATACTCTGTAAAACATGGCCAATTGTCTAATGCTTTGTTTGTGCATTTGTCAGAAAAAGCTCACCAAATTGATTGGGAGAGTGCTTCTTCAATAACAAATTGTAAAAGCACCTATAACAGAAACATAATTGAATCTGCTTTGATACAGATCACCAAAGAAAGTAATTTGAATATTAGCAGTGGTCTATATAACTTAGATCCATTTCTAATATATCAGCTAAAGGGCGATTTAAGTAGAATCATTGAAAAACATTTGTCTCACTAATTTATTGTATATATTTACTTCTTTATGTTATAATTACCTATATATTATGCTTGTATGTCTGCTGTATCAGATGGGCCATTGTG
>NC_091233.1:7084898-7097398 GCF_040958095.1 Procambarus clarkii | reverse complement strand
TACTGTCATCAGTTGCAACTTAGATGTTCTCCAGTTTGCTAGGGCTTTTCAGTTGCGTTGTCAGAGTTATTGTGGTTCCTGGTTTCAGTATCTGTGCTTTATTCCCCATTTCTAGCATTTCGCTGGGATTTTATATACTTTGTCATATCTCGGCTCCTGAATCAAGAGTGTTCTATGGCGCCCATTCATCCAGCAAGTTTATCGACGTTAGATTCATTTCCCAGATCTTTTGCCCTCTTTGCAGTATAAATTTTCTCATTTTTTTGTGAGTTTTGGTGAATATTCATTGTTCTCAAGACGACGCAATCATCCAGCCCAGCCGCCACTTCTTACGTACCCCTATTGGATACGTATATCCATTAATGTAACATCACTTGTATGTATATACCTTACCTGAATAAACATCTGAAATCTGAATCTGAATCTATATATAAATATTGGATAATTGCTTGTTCCATGCATCATTACTTGTATGTGCTTATATATTATATTATTACTTGTATATATTATATCATTACTTGTATGCTTATATCAGTACTTGTATGTTCTTGTATGCTTATATCAGTACTTGTATGTTCTTGTATGCTTATATCAGTACTTGTATGTTCTTGTATGCTTATATCAGTACTTGTATGTTCTTGTATGCTTATATCAGTACTTGTATGTTCTTGTATGCTTATATCAGTACTTGTATGTTCTTGTATGCTTATATCAGTACTTGTATGTTCTTGTATGCTTATATCAGTACTTGTATGTTCTTGTATGCTTATATCAGTACTTGTATGTGCTTATATGTTATATTTTGGTAATCCTCATCTGGTGGACCATACCGTGGGAACCGTTATTTTTTTGTGTGGGGTCAGCTAGTCATCTTTACCGTGAGAAAGTTATATTTTGTACTGATCATCTAGTGGCAAAACCGTGAGAAACCGTTTTAGTTGTTCATCTAGTCGGCAATAACGTGAGACATTACTTCCTGCTATGTTTATGTTGGGCAGTTGCCAGCAATTTCCTCTTTATTTTATAAATATATAACTGTATTATATTAATAACTACATTACCTCTGTTTATGCATGTAAATCTGATCATTCTTTAATTTAGTTAATTAATGATTACCTTATTCCCATTATATGGCTCCATTTAAGTAAAATTTATATTAATTAAAAATTGTCAGTGGATATGTTGTGAGGAAGCGAGATCGGCTCCCGCCGTGAGAAAATTATTCTGTAAATGTTTAGACTCAGGGAGGATCACATCTAGGAGTTAAGTGGCTGTTATATATACCTATTTTTTTCTGTTATAATATATTAGTCTGTGGAGACATAATTTTATTTTGATTTACATGTTATTACCCCTCTGTTGATTGGTATATAATACTGATAATTAACTGAAATATCATTTTAATATACCATTTATAATTTATGTGTGGTTAATTATTCCTAGGGGGTGATTAATTCTAATTCTTGCCTGTACAAACCATGGGATTATACAGGTAACACCTTGAGATTACAGCATCGATAAATGTCCCTAAACTACAATATTTTGTCACTGTTATGTGTCACGAGCATTAATGTACGGTTTGTAACAGTGATTTTGGGGGGCCTGTCGTGGGATATATTGTTCCCACATATATTTATCTTTTGCTAATCTAACCGTGCCTTCCTAGATACAAGTGTGCTTAGAAATCTGTGTGTTTAAGAAACTTGCAATATGCCATGCCAGAGTCATCCTGTGTAACAAGTAACCTACGTTTCAAGATTTTGGAGGCAAGTCATCCTATATTTTGTTTGTGCAGTGAGACCAAGCAAATTTTCAGTGTCGTGACAATTTAAAGTGAAGTGTAGTGCCGTGCCATTCTGTTAATTATTTTAGTCAGTCAAGTGCCAAGTGTTAATTAACCATGGAGGATCAATTGGTGTCGCTGTTGGCTAATCCAGACTTTGAGGGAATTAAAAACTTAAAAAACTTTGCCTTAATAAATAGGGCAACTAAGTTAAAATTAACAGCCAGAAATAACATGCCTAAAGCACAAATTCTGAGTCATAGTGACACATTTAGTAGAAAATGGTGAGTTAGGAGAAGAATTTCTGGAGAAAGTAAAGGAGGAGACTAGTGAGCAAATTGCTTTAAAGCGTCTTGAGTTAGATGCACAATTAACGTATGCTAAACTTGAGGCTCAAGAAAAAGAATATGAATTTGTAAGACAACAGAAAAAATTAGAGCTTGAAGCTCAAAACCAACAAAAAATATTAGAAGCTGAAGCCCAACAGAGGGAGCTTGACACTAGACGTTTAGAGATTGAGGCACAAAATAGTAGAATTGTAGTGCAATTGCAGCTGGAAGCCACAAAGAAACAACAGTTAGAAATTCAACAACAAATGGCAGAGGCTAAACACAGTGTTTGGCAGCTGGGCATGGAAATAACAGATCCCGAGGTTTTTTCTCACATTTTTCTAAGATTGCAGTCAGTATGAACTGGCCAAGGGATCAATGGGTTGCAATCATGCAAAGTCAGTTTAAAGGGAGAAGTCAGGAAGTTTTTGCATCCTTGCCTGATGAGAATAGTTTTGATTATGAGTTTGTTAAGAAAAGCATCTTAAATGCTTACCAATTAAATCCGGAAGCACACAGACAAAAGTTTAGGAACCTAAAGAAGGTAAGTGATCAGACAATAGCAGATTTCCCCTGTCTAAAAGTTAATTATTGCAACAGATGGCTAAAATCACTTTCAATACCCGAGTATGATGCTCTTTAGAATCTTCTTATAACAGAAGAAGTGATGTCATGTCTCCCAGACAAATTGTCTACCTTTATGGCAGAACAGAAAAATATAACAGAGATTTATGAGCTGTCTAAGCTCGCGGATGAGCATGGGTTGTTGACTAAGGCCCAATCACCTAAGTTTAACCGTAGAATAAATTATAATGCTCACCGAACTCCTTATCAGTATAAATCCAATCCTAGTGCTCCAGTTACTTCCATGAACTCTTCTCTTATAAAACCTAAAATTGCTACTCCATTGCCAGGACCATCTAATCCTAGTAATGTTAATTATAAACCTGCAGCTGGTTCCACAGGTGTGTCCACTGTCAGGCATTATACACATTGTAAGAGGACATGTGATTGCTTCTTGCTACAGTTTGCATCCTGAATTATGGCCAACTGGTCTTATTATGAGTAAAGGATTGCAAACTAATAATTCTCCATGTGCTATGGTCAATCCCCATTGGATGGCTGAATTTAAACCATATATTTCGACAGGACATTATTGTGTAAAGATGGTAGTAGTAAGACTGTTCAATTACTCCGTGATACTGGAGCTTCCCAGTCTCTTATTGCCCAAAATGTACTTGCTGATGTTGACACCCGAGATCTTGGTGAAGTTGTGCTTCTCCAAGGTATTGCAGGTAGTGTGCAACAGGTGTCTTTAATGCAAATTAACCTTGATTCTAATTTTACTTTAGGATGGTGTAATTTTGGTGTAAGTAAACAACTGCCCATTCCAGGGGTAGATATTATTCCTAGTAATGATTTTGGTAACCGAAAGGTTGAAGAGACCAGGTGTCCAATAATGTTAATTAAACCCAATAATGTACTAGATCAACCAGAAGCAGATGATGGCATTATTTACCCTGCTTGTGTTGTAACTAGATTAATGAGAAAAACAGGTGAAAGTAATCCTGTCTTCACTAAGGTAGCTGTTCCCACGACCAGGACTCCTTCAGTAAAGGAGTGGGAGGTGGATCTTGAAGATTCTTTTATGACTCGACTGGATGATGAGAGTGAGGCAGTAGTAGAAGCCCCGCCGAACCTAAACCACATGGAAAGTGAAGGTGAGGAGGCTGAACTATCTGTACCTTGCCCGCTTGTCTCCACTAAACCAGTTGTCGAGAGTGAGGCCGAAGTAGCTATGGCTCCAATTTATTCTGATCAATCAGGAAAAGAGATCAAATTACTAGGTTCTTGCCCGCTCGCTACTTAGTCTGAGTCATTGCCCTTAAGTGTTATAAAGACTACTGATCGTAGTTTACTCGAGTGTATTTCTGAGGCTCCTGATAATGTTGATGCATTGGAGGAAGGGACGGGTTTCTTTTTCAAGGATCGACTTCTGATGAGAAAGTGGAGACCAAAGGGAACTCCCTCATCAGATGATTGAGAGACCAGAACCCAACTAGTTATCCCCAATGTTTATCGTAGGCAGGTCCTGCAGGCTGCACATGATGACCCCATGAAAGGTCACCAAGGTATCACAAATATGTACCATAAAATATGCAAATATTTTTACTGGCCCAAGCTAAAGAAAGATGTGGTCAGGCAATGTCATAACTGTGTACCCCTGTCAAATTGTTGGCCAACCAAACCAATCTGTGCCCAGAGCACCATTGCAACCTATTGTAGTTCCTGATGAACCATTTTCTCATGTTGTAATAGATTGTGTAGGTCCATTACCTAAGACTAAGTCGGGTAACATTTTTATGTTTACTCTTATGTGTATGACGACGAGATTTCCTGAGGCATATGCTTCAAGAAATACTAAGACTCATAATATTATCAAGTGTCTTGAACGATTTTTCTCCTTGTTCGGAATGCCTAGAGTTATCCAGAGTGACAATGGGGGAAATTTTGTTTCCAAAGTTTTCAAAACTTTCTGCAAATCCAAAGGGATTCAGCACGCATTTTCCAGTCCATATCATCCACAAAGACAAGGTGGGCTTGAACGTTTCCATCAAACGTTGAAGCAGATGTTAAAGACGACAGGAGAAACTTATCCACGAAATTGGGATGAGAATCTCCCTTTTGTGCTGTTTGCTGCCAGAGAAGGGTTACAAGCGTCATTGGGGTGTTCACCTTTTGAGCTCGTATTTGGTCACCAAGTGAGAAGTCGTGTAAAAAATGCTCCAAGAAAAGTTGATGGGAGATGTCTCTGTTCATCAGAGTGGTTGGTACTTCAGTGAGGTCAAGGACAAGTTGTGCTCGAGAGTTGGCGAAGGAACATCTGGAACGAACTCAACAAGCAATGCAACAAAGATATGACAAAAAGTTCAGAGCTAAACTCAGGTCGTTTGCTGTCGGAGATTTTGTGATGGTGTTGAAACCTCGTTTGGGGACTTCCATGTCCCATAATTTTGAAGGACCCTACCAAGTGGTAGAGAAGGTGGGAGACCTAACTTACAAAATATTTAACACTACTCTTTCAGAACATAAAATGAATGTGCATATTAACAGGTTAAAAGCTTATGTTGGACCAGAAGTGGTAGCTTGTTTTAGTAAGGAAGAGTTACCATCAGAGTAAAATTGAGTAAAGAGTAAGAGTAAAGAGTAAGTAAGTAAAGAGTAAAATTGTAGTGAAGGAAATGATGTTAATATTCAACTTCTCAGTTACAGTTTCAGTGGAAGGGGGATGCTATGCCATTTACAGGCGGAGCAACGTGATGAGTTCCAGGTGCTGCTGGACAACCATACATCTCTGTTTGGGGAGGTTCCCACACAGACCCACCTCATCACACACGACATTCAGCTCCTGGACAGTACTCCAATTAGACAAAATCCTTACAGAGTGAATCCATAAAAGAGGAAAATTATACAACAAGAAGTGGAATATCTGCTCCAGCATAATTTCATTCAGCCAAGTCAAAGTACTTGGAGCTCTCCGTGCTTGTTAGTGCCAAAACCAGCGGGAACCTGGAGGTTGTGTGTTGATTATCGTAAACTGAACAGGAGCACTACTGTTGATGTATTTCCCTTACCACTGTTGGAGGAGTGTATTGAATCAATAGGACATGCTAATTATGTAAGTAAACTTGATTTATCTAAGGGATATTATCAGATTGCATTAACTGATTATGCTAGGGAAGTTACTGCTGCTTTTACACCTGATCGTGCTTATGAATTCAATGTCATGCCATTCGGTATGAGGAATGCACCTGCTACCTTTCAAAGATTCATGAATTTCTTACTCAAGGATGTGCCAGACTGTAAGGCCTACCTTGACGACATTGTTTTATATAGAAAGAATTGGGCAGATCACCTTTCAGGCCTTAAGCTATTGTTTACAGTGTTGAAAAACGCCAATTTAACAGTGAATATGAATAAGTGTAGTTGGGCAAGAGGGACTATAACCTATCATGGGCATGAAGTAGGACAAGGTAAGATTGACCTTTACAAGATAAGATACAAGCCATTGTGGACTACCCAGTGTTAACCAGTAAAAAGGGAGTCCAAAGATTTATCGGTATGTGTGCTTATTATAGGCGGTACTGTAGAAAATTTTCGACAGTACCCCATTGACAAATTTGTTGCGAAAGCAAGTAAAGTTTAAGTGGACTCAAGATTGCCAGAATTCATTTCAGAACTTAAAGGGCATATTGTTACCGTCACCTGTTCTTGCTAGTGCCGAATTTGGCAAACCTTTTATTTTACATATTGATGCTTCAGATGTTGGAATAGGTGCTGTGCTTATACAAGTTGGTCTAGATAATATTGAACATCCTGTATATTATTACTCTAGAAAATTTAATTCAGCCCAGAAGAACTATTCAGTGGTAGAAAAGGAGGCGTTGGGTCTCATATTGTCAATCAAGAAATTTGAAATTTACCTTTCAGGTAATAAGGTGCTAGTGTTTACGGACCACAATCCCCTTATATTCATTAATATGAATTATTCATTAATAATTCTACTGGCCGGGTATGGCCGCCGATGTGAGGCGTCACTGTAAGACTTGCTTATCTTGCTAAAGAGCAGGAAAGAGTGTACCAGCGATACCAAAGGCCCCGTTCGTCCCTGTTCCAGCATTTGGGCCAGCGTTTGAACGTCTGTTGGTCGATGGGGTAGGACCGTTGCCACGGACGAGAAAGGGAAACACCTACCTGATGACCATCATGTGTGCAGTGACAAGGTTCCCGGAAGCAGTCCTGATGCGATGTGTGATGCCAAAAGGTGTAGCCGGGCAGTTGCAGCGTTTTTTCTCTTGGGTGGGAATGCCCAGGGAAATCCAGACGGACTGTGGGAGCGTATTCCAGTCCAAGTGGTTTAGACAGACCGTGTCGAATTGGAATAGCTAGTTACTAGCTAGTTACAAAGCTACAGTAACTCAGATTCGGTCGTCGCCCTACCGATCGCAGTCGCAAGAGGCGATCGAAAGGTTTCACTCCACACTGAAAACCATTCTGAGAATGTTCTGTTCGGAATAAGGAGCCGGGTGGGATGAGGCAGTGTACCCTGCATTGTTTGCTATACGGAACGCTGTAGTGGAGTCACTGGGTTTCTCACCGTTCCAACTGGTATATGGACATGAGGTACGGAGTCCTCTATCCATGCTGAGAGAGCAATGGGCGCCAGGAGTGATCGTGGGAACGGTCAGCGAATATGTGCAGAAATTTAAGGAGCGTCTCACATTGACGAAAGAGCTAGCAGGAAAGCATTTGAAGGAGGCGCAGCAAAAGATGTCAGAGTTGTACGCCAAGAGAGTTCCAGGTTGGGTCCCAAGTTATGGTGTTACTGCCAGGGAAGAGCCGTGTGACCGAGTCACGATTTGAGAGGCCGTATAAGGTGCTACGACGATTGGGTCCAGTAAGCTATGAAGTCAGCAAGCCGGACAGACCCCGCAAGACACAGGTGTGTGTCATATTGACCGTCTGAAGCCTTTCTTCCCTGAAGAAGGAGCCGCCGCCGTGCAGGACGGAACAATGCCACTAGAACTACAGCAGAAAGTGGTCTTATACCTGCAGGTGAATCAAGAGATTCCAGCAGAGGAAGGAAAATGGTCCAGGGCGGACGGCACCCATCTCTCCAATGCGGAGAGTTTGGAGAATATCGGAGTCAAGCTTCGACACCTGGAAGGAAGACAGAGAGCGGATCTGACGGACCTGTTGAGAGAGAATGCATCTCTTTTTACCGACGTGCCCCGACGCCACAAGAGTGTGACTCACGAGGTAGAGGTGAGGGACGCCAGGCCCATTAAACAGAGTGCTTATAGGGTCAGCACTGAGAAGCGAGAATTGATGAGGAAGGATTTAGAGTACCTTCTTGAGAATGACCTTGCCGAGCCTAGCAACAGCGAGTGGAGTTCCCCGTGTTTGCTGGTTAAGAAAAGCGACGGTACATACCACTTTTGCACGTACTACAGGAAGGTGAACTCTATCTCTGTGGCAGATTCCCACCCCATGCCCAGGGTAAGTGATTGCATCGATCAGGTGGGTAGTGCCAGATATGTGTCCAAGGTCGACCTGCTCAAAGGGTATTAACAAATCTCGTTAACTCCCGAGGCTAGGAAGATATCAGCTTTTGTGGCACCAGATGGACTGTATCAGTATAAAGTGTTGTCCTTCGGGATGAAGAACAGCGGGAGTTGTTTTCAACGTATGATGAACGAGTTGCTGAGGGGCGCCCAAGGCTGCACTGTATACATTGACGAAGTAGTAGTGTACTCCGACGATTGGGAGGCACACCTAGAGCGACTCGGGGAGCTATTTAGGAGGCTGGAAGATGCTAATCTGACCGTGAACCTAGCCAAGAGTGAGTTTGGGAAGGCCCATCAAGAATACCTAAGCTTCGTCATCGGTCAAGGAGAGGTTACCCCTGTGGGCCACAAGGTATCAGCTATTAGAGAGTACCCAATACCCAGGACATGGAAGGAATTGCTGAGGTATCATCGGATGATTGGATACTATCGTGGTTTCTGTAAGAACTTTTCCACGATAGCGCATCCTCTAACAGAATTACTCTCTAAGAATACACGATGGAAGTGGGGAGAGGCCTGCCAGGAATCTTTCGAGAAGACGAAGAACCTGTTAACAAAGGCCCCAGTGTTGATATCCCCAGATTTTACAGCCAGGTTCATTCTGTACATAGATGCCAGTGATGTAGGGATAGGAGCCATGTTAGCCCAGGAAAGGAGCGAGGTACATAGGCCTGTCGCATTTTACTCCAAGAAATTCGTGAAGTATCAGCGTGCCTATAGTACCATCGAAAAGGAGGCTTTGACTTTAGTAATGGCCTTAAAGCACTTCGGCGTGTACGTGGGAGGAAGGGCGAGGCCTGTTCTCGTTTTTACAGATCACAACCCTCTGATTTTCTTGTACAAGATGAGAAACTCCAACCAGAGGCTGACAAGGTAGGCATTACTACTACAAGAATACTGGTTAGAAATTAAGCACATCAGAGGGAAGGACAACGTGGTAGCGGATGCCCTTTCCCGAGTACACTAAACCGATATGACTTATTTTAAGGGGAGGGGTATGTGACGGTGTTCCCCCCCTTATATTTCTCCCACGCCAGCTGTAAGAGTCATATCTACTTTTCCCGAACGTTCTCTGCCTTCCAGAGAACAATTTGACATATGTGGGAGCATGAGGTGTTCTTGCATAGGAGAGAAATTAACTAAAGAAGAGTGTTTTGGCCAGTGGCTTAGGCCCTTTTGGACGCCAAGACGGCGCCGACTCCTACGTTTTCTTGTCAAAATGTTATGACGTCAGTAGCACCAGATTGGCCAAGACCAGTGACGTGGTACAGGGAGCCAATGAGAAACGCCCCTGGCAAGTGTGACGTCACGAGTGGAGGTAGGTCCGGGCCGGGCGCCGTGGCGCAAGGAGTTAGATACAACACGTCGTCAAGGGCGCACGTGCGATAGGGGGGTCCTGTCAATCTGACAGTATTCGCCCCTCTCCGGTGAATATACGCATCACCAGTGGTCTGCAAGCATCCTGTGAGGTGTTCCTGAACTCCGTGAGGCGGACAGAAGAAGGAATTGACGGGAAACGAGCAACAAGTGCTCCAGTGACAGGTGCTTAGCAAGAGTGAAGCCTGGGCAGTGATGTCAGGGACGACTGTACAGTTTCACCAGTCGGGTGATGACGTAGCGGCTGGGCCAGTTCACCGTGAGGAAGGAGAAGAACAAACTAGCTGAGAATACGAACGACTGCAGCCGGGAGTCAGGACTGCAGACGTAGTTGCGAGGAGGCGGCGACGGCCAGGAGACCAACTCGAACCCTTCAAGAGGTTGTGGAGGAGCACAGAGCCTGTAGAGAGAAACAGTACGAAGAAGACACGCTTTTTGGTGTTGGTTGAGGTCCTGGGAAATCTGGGGCTTCAGTGTGGGGGTGTTCCCTACAGCAAGTCGTGAGCCGGGACCAGGAGTTTCAATTCAACCCTCAACAGAGGACGATTCCACATCATTTAGGGTGGAAGTAGGCAATTCAGTTTTCCCTCCCATTCCCCTTTAGTTAGCAATTAGCCAGAGTATCTTCTAAGTCGTGAGCAGGGCTCACCAATGTATGTTTCTAGTAACACACAGTTGTGAAGGGAGATGCTATAGAGCTCTCACGAGATATATATATGGTGTGTGATTGCACCTGTGGTCTGATGAAGAGATTACTGTGACGAGGACATTTATTTTTACATGTCATTTATATTATAAGTTCGTGCCAGAGGTTATATATATATATATACAATTTAATAGTGTAAGGCTGTGTGCCTAGAGTTACCTCGTTATTATAAATATTGATAAAGCGAACTATCTACTGGAGTTATTAAATAATATATTCATATGTCTAGTGGTTAACTGTGATTATGTCAGTGTTGTGATATACTGTGAATGCGAGGGAATAATAGGCACCTCACGCCAAGAGTGTGAGTATAGTGAGGAAGTGAACAGTGTGAGGAACAGTGAAGAATGTGAGTGGGAGTTGCATCTCGCAAGTTGCCAAACGTTCGATAACACTGCATGTGGAGCGTGGGAACGCACGTCAACTGGGAATGTTGCCGTTCCCGGAGTGTTCCAGAATTGTGAAGAGGCGGAGAGAAGGCTGCTCATTTATTCCTTTGCCATGTTGTTGATGCAGAGTTATGATTCTTCGATCTTTTAAGTAAACTACAAAACCACCGCCGTGTTTGTGTCAACCCTTCATTTCCTTGTTGCTATTGAGACTATCTAAGAGTGACTGATTTAATCATATTCTTGCCTGTTACTAAACTGATTAGTATTCCCTGGGGTCACTACTATATTAGTACTATTCCACTGAGGTGTTACTGGACACGGTAAACACCAGTTGGCGACCTATAGAGAGCGATAGAACCCTCTGTCGGGGCGGGCACATGATCAAGTGAAGCGATCGTGTTCTTGCTTGTCTTTAGGCTACGAGGCCAGCCGGAGACAGATTGAGAGACTCATCTGGTGAACAGTGGCACCGTGAGGATCAAGTGCAGACCCGTGGGGGGGTACAGTAAGTAACGTTTATCACTAATAATACTTGGTGGTGACTGGCTAGAGAGAGAGAGACACCCTGACAGTGAGCATCGGCACCAGTTTTAGTGAGGAAAAGGAATACCTTGGTTCGATAGAGTGTGGACTACCGAGAACTGAACTCCCGTACCATAAACGATGTGTACCCACTTTCCCTAGTTGATGAATGCCTAGACACATTAGCAGGGAACGAATGGTTCAGTAAATTAGACGCCAATTTAGCATATTACCAGATCAATGTAGCCGAGAAAGATCGGAAAAAGACGGCATTTATCACCAAGTATGGTTTGTTTGAATTCAAGAAAATGGCTTTTGGCCTTTGAAATGTTCCAGCTACCTACACCAGTCATGAACCTGGTGTTACGAGAACTAAATTGGAAAACCGTGCTAGCCTTTTTGGATGACATCCTAGTGCTAGGCGAGTCTTTTTCAGAGTCACCTCTCCAACCTGGAACAAGTCTTTGAAAGATTCAGGAGATATGGCCTGCGCCTTAAGCCACAAAAATGTGCCCTTATTTAAGAAGTGTGTCGAATTCTTGGGCAGAATAGGTAGCCGGACAGGGCTAGAATTGGGACAGGAGGCAATAGAGGCAGTGGTGAGGTGGCAAACCCCTAGTTCATCCAAGGATGTGGAGCGATTCTTAGGATTAGCCAACTACCACGGGGCTTTAATAAAATGATTTGCGGAGCAAGCTGCTTCTCTATATGCATTAACCGTACCAAACAAATTTGATTTGGTAAGCAAGCACCAAGAGGCCTTTGCGGCTATCAAGATGGCTTTGACTACGGCTCCCGTTTTGGGACTGTTACAGCCACTATGGGTAGCAACCGGGTTCTTTGATGGTAGAACCAAAATGATAGTATCCGACCCCAAGTTGGTAGTATGCTTTCAAGAAAGTGGCTATGTAGGGCATAAAAAAGAGGGGATTAGCAAAACACTGTTCCTTTCATCAATGTATTAAATATCTTTTCACCACCGTTAAGTATATATATATGTACACCGTCACCATAAATAATATATAAAGAACAGATTGGCTATTACTACACCTATGTACAATCCTTTCGCTCAGGATATCAAACGTGCTCACGTGCAGAGTTCATCAATCTCCAGTATTTCTTCACTGTCCAGTAGCGTATCAAACCTTACTGGGGAAGAACACCGGCGAGTTCACCTATACGTGGGCCAGCCCACTGACAGTGTCATGAGGTGCCTGTACCCCAACAACTGCTCTCCAGCTACTCGCTGACAGTACCTCAACC
>NC_091233.1:7068397-7084398 GCF_040958095.1 Procambarus clarkii | reverse complement strand
GAGTGCAGGCGTCCTAGGAGGGCAGTCTAGCCAAGAGGTGCCAGAGAGGTCAGATCGTCTGTGAGAAGATCATGTTTCTGGCGAGTTGTGAGCCGGATGTTGCAAGGTGCAACGAACTAATTGTAGACTCTTAAGGTAGTATATCAGTTGAAGAACGAGACAGTGTGGTGGCGGATGTATTATCCTGAGCTTTGCCACTGGAATAACTCTCAAAAATAAGGGGAGGGGAGTGTTATGATCTCAGCCTACAGGAGAAACGAGTCTCCCTCCATGAGAGTTATTCATCAAGCCTGACCTGATTAGAAGGTCTAGCAAATATTGAGGTAATAACACATATGTAAAATAGCTGGTTGGATATGTATAACAATTTGAGATTATGGGCAATGAAGAAGAAAACAGATAAATGACTGGCTAGGAGATGTGGATATTTTGCTGGAGGCGTGAGGCTCGCTTTGGAGGGCTTTGACCCCACTTGAGGCCAGACATCGCAGGGGGAAAGCCGCGCTCCGTTGAGCTCCCATCAGAAGGGAACCCCAAGTGATATATCTCGAAGAGAAGAGAAGTGTGTAGACGTGTCAGCTGTAGAATCGAGCTGGGAACGTTGTGGTCTCAAGTCCTGGTCGACGAGAAGAGTAATAAACCGCCCAGAGGCATTATCGTGGGCCGTGGCAGCGCCCTGACCAAGCTTCGTCAGAGGGAGGAGCGCCTCGACCAGACAATCTGCGGTAAGCACGATATAAGCCAGTTCATAGTGATTGCTTGTAGTTGGTCGTGTGCCCAGCGACAGTTGCCATGTTTATTGATAAGTTAGACATGTTTTAATAAGGCAGAAGGCCTGAAATAAGAGAGTGGAGAGGGAGGAACACGGAGCGACATCCGTCCCCTCTGAGCGCTGGCAGGCAACTGAGGGAGCTCGGCTCCTGATGGTGGAAGACCCTCCCGGAGTGAGTGAGGCCCACCAGGCGATGTGGAGCATGGACCCGCCCAAAACGGGGGAGTCCACTCTCACTGCATGTAGAGGACAGATAGAGGTTTGAGGCAAATATATTGTGTGATTATTTTTGTTTATGTGTTAAAGGGGAAACATTTTATTGGAGTGTCGATGGGTTGCAGGTTTGTCTTTGGGGAAGAAGTTGTTGAGAACTTCAAAGCCAGCCCAGATGAAGTAGTTGATGAGACTCCAAGGTAGTGGAGCAGAGGACCTCGAGCTGTGAGGAGAAGCAGTGAAGAGGAGTGTCACGTGCTTCTGTAGAGGTGGTGAAGCACCATAATTGCTGGAGGAAACTTCATGGTGTAGCAGCCAGGAGAGCTGTGGAGGACCCTAGCAGAAGGGTGAAGCACCGTAGTTGCTCAAGGAGAACCTCATGGTAGCAGCCTGGAGGAGCTGCAGAGGATCCTGGTAGTGAAGCCCGGAAGAACCTAAAGATATCAGGGTAGTGAACTTCCAGAGGTGGAAGGGAAGTTCTGGTGGATTACTTGTAGGGAGTTGATAGTGTTTGGTTGTCATTAGCGTGCAAGACGCAGTGAGAGGTGAGTGACTGTTTGCATTCTTATGTCAAGGAGTGTTTTACACTGAAGTTTAGAGTTACAGTCGTAGGCTGGATTACCTACAGACGTATGCGTTCTAGGACTGATAGAGTGATCGATTGATCATTGTTGTGTATCAAAAACATTTATACTGATGTATGTTATTGCATTCACCTGCTGATTTTCTTTGTACACATTTATAGATACATATATATATATTCTCTGGCTGATGGTGCAACAGTGTATGTAGACTTGATCAACTTGAGGAGGTTGATAGTATCAGGTGGTGAACCAGGAGATAGGATACCACTTGATAAGCTGATGATAGAGTTCTGATGGTGTTGGAGCACAACCTGATTGTAATATTATAGAGTATAGGATTCATTATTATATGTGTGTATGTATCGTGTATGTGCTTTGTCCAGTAAATGTATCCCAATTTGCTGGTGTTTGCCCTTGTCCTAGTGAGGCTTCCCAGGAGGTAGTAAAGAAGGAGAGAGAGAAAGAACCAAGAACCACTGCTGTGGACAGGGTAGAAGGTAATACTAATAAGTCAAAAGGGGATTGAGGAGATCATATCACCTAAGGAGAGAGTGGGGAGTCACAGCAGCTCGAGTGGGTGTGTGCACGTGACAACGAGGCTAAGTGTTGGAGCCGCATCCCCAAAATGTGTGACGTTGAGCCCCTCTCCAAGAGCCAGAAACCCCAAGGGTGATCTCCTAGTGAGATATAAGCACTCTACCGAGTTGTGGGCTGGGGTTGTCCGTAAAGGAGGAACACGACGACAACAACAACACCAACACACACAACTATAATACCAGTCAGAGGCATCGGTATCCAGGAAAAATGGGTCCTATACATTGGGTGGTCCCTGTTACGGACTCGTCGCCCTTGTCAGGGGGAGGGGTGGGGGAGAGTAGCAGTTCCAGCGCCATCTAAGGGTCTTCACCCAAACTCCCAAGGAATAGTACATAATGTGGACAATGCCATCTGGTGGTGGTTATCTAGTACTTGCTTATGGCTAAAGATTCCTGCCTTGGTCAGCCAGAGGGGTCGTTGTGAGTGACCTCTGGTGAGGTGACGCATCAAGACCAGCGCCACCTAGTGTGTGCTGGTCTTGAGCACAATGTCACCTCCCAAGTGGGTTAGTGTTATTTCCTAGTTCACCAGTATCGGCAAGGTTATTGATGACGTTGTTTGTGTCCACAGAGGTGACGTCTGGGGGCAGCGGTACTGGATATGGCAGTTCATCTTGGGCAGTCCAGAATCTCCCTACATGATCCTGGAAATGACCAAGTAAGCCGCCGCCGATGAAGCAGTGTGGTAGCTGCTAGTGCTTTAGTGTTGAAAAGATCGGCATACCTTCGGGACTGGCTTAAGGGAGAGACCGACGACAGGGAGGTGCCTGTTAAGTAGTGCTGCTAGCTGTTCGCTAGAGACTGCTGCCAGGGGATCCCTACCCCTGTATAGGTTTGTGACCCCGCTCAGCGTGTGGTTGAGGTACTGTCAGCGAGTAGCTGGAGAGCAGTTGTTGGGGTACAGGCACCTCATGACACTGTCAGTGGGCTGGCCCACGTATAGGTGAACTCGCCGGTGTTCTTCCCCAGTAAGGTTTGATACGCTACTGGACAGTGAAGAAATACTGGAGATTGATGAACTCTGCACGTGAGCACGTTTGATATCCTGAGCGAAAGGATTGTACATAGGTGTAGTAATAGCCAATCTGTTCTTTATATATTATTTATGGTGACGGTGTACATATATATATACTTAACGGTGGTGAAAGATATTTAATACATTGATGAAAGGAACAGTGTTTTGCTAATCCCCTCTTTTTTATGCCCTACATAGCCACTTTCTTGAAAGCATACTACCAACTTGGGGTCGGATACTATCATTTTGGTTCTACCATCAAAGAACCCGGTTGCTACCCATAGTGGCTGTAACAGTCCCAAAACGGGAGCCGTAGTCAAAGCCATCTTGATAGCCGCAAAGGCCTCTTGGTGCTTGCTTACCAATCAAATTTGTTTGGTACGGTTAATGCATATAGAGAGCAGCTTGCTCCGCAAATCATTTTATTAAAGCCCCGTGGTAGTTGGCTAATCCTAAGAATCGCTCCACATCCTTGGATGAACTAGGGGTTTGCCACCTCACCACTGCCTCTATTGCCTCCTGTCCCAATTCTAGCCCTGTCCGGCTACCTATTCTGCCCAAGAATTCGACACACTTCTTAAATAAGGGCACATTTTTGTGGCTTAAGGCGCAGGCCATATCTCCTGAATCTTTCAAAGACTTGTTCCAGGTTGGAGAGGTGACTCTGAAAAGACTCGCCTAGCACTAGGATGTCATCCAAAAAGGCTAGCACGGTTTTCCAATTTAGTTCTCGTAACACCAGGTTCATGACTGGTGTAGGTAGCTGGAACATTTCAAAGGCCAAAAGCCATTTTCTTGAATTCAAACAAACCATACTTGGTGATAAATGCCGTCTTTTTCCGATCTTTCTCGGCTACATTGATCTGGTAATATGCTAAATTGGCGTCTAATTTACTGAACCATTCGTTCCCTGCTAATGTGTCTAGGCATTCATCAACTAGGGAAAGTGGGTACACATCGTTTATGGTACGGGAGTTCAGTTCTCGGTAGTCCACACTCTATCGAACCAAGGTATTCCTTTTCCTCACTAAAACTGGTGCCGATGCTCACTGTCAGGGTGTCTCTCTCTCTCTAGCCAGTCACCACCAAGTATTATTAGTGATAAACGTTACTTACTGTACCCCCACGGGTCTGCACTTGATCCTCACGGTGCCACTGTTCACCAGATGAGTCTCTCAATCTGTCTCCGGCTGGCCTCGTAGCCTAAAGACAAGCAAGAACACGATCGCTTCACTTGATCATGTGCCCGCCCCGACAGAGGGTTCTATCGCTCTCTATAGGTCGCCAACTGGTGTTTACCGTGTCCAGTAACACCTCAGTGGAATAGTACTAATATAGTAGTGACCCCAGGGAATACTAATCAGTTTGTAACAGGCAAGAATATGATTAAATCAGTCACTCTTAGATAGTCTCAATAGCAACAAGGAAATGAAGGGTTGACACAAACACGGCGGTGGTTTTGTAGTTTACTTAAAAGATCGAAGAATCATAACTCTGCATCAACAACATGGCAAAGGAATAAATGAGCAGCCTTCTCTCCGCCTCTTCACAATTCTGGAACACTCCGGGAACGGCAACATTCCCAGTTGACGTGCGTTCCCACGCTCCACATGCAGTGTTATCGAACGTTTGGCAACTTGCGAGATGCAACTCCCACTCACATTCTTCACTGTTCCTCACACTGTTCACTTCCTCACTATACTCACACTCTTGGCGTGAGGTGCCTATTATTCCCTCGCATTCACAGTATATCACAACACTGACATAATCACAGTTAACCACTAGACATATGAATATATATTTAATAACTCCAGTAGATAGTTCGCTTTATCAATATTTATAATAACGAGGTAACTCTAGGCACACAGCCTTACACTATTAAATTGTATATATATATATAACCTCTGGCACGAACTTATAATATAAATGACATGTAAAATAAATGTCCTCGTCACAGTAATCTCTTCATCAGACCACAGGTGCAATCACACACCATATATATATCTCGTGAGAGCTCTATAGCATCTCCCTTCACAACTGTGTGTTACTAGAAACATACATTGGTGAGCCTGCTCACGACTTAGAAGATACTCTGGCTAATTGCTAACTAAAGGGGAATGGGGGAAAACTGAATTGCCTACTTCCACCCTAAATGATGTGGAATCGTCCTCTGTTGAGGGTTGAATTGAAACTCCTGGTCCCGGCTCACGACTTGCTGTAGGGAACACCCCCACACACACTGAAGCTTTTCCAGGACCTCAACCAACACCCAAAAAGCGTGTCTTCTTCGTACTGTTTCTCTCTACAGGCTCTGTGCTCCTCCACAACCTCTTGAAGGGTTCGAGTTGGTCTCCTGGCCGTCGCCGCCTCCTCGCAACTACGTCTGCAGTCCTGACTCCCGGCTGCAGTCGTTCGTATTCTCAGCTAGTTTGTTCTTCTCCTTCCTCACGGTGAACTGGCCCAGCCGCTACGTCATCACCCGACTGGTGAAACTGTACAGTCGTCCCTGACATCACTGCCCAGGCTTCACTCTTGCTAAGCACCTGTCACTGGAGCACTTGTTGCTCGTTTCCCGTCAATTCCTTCTTCTGTCCGCCTCACGGAGTTCAGGAACACCTCACAGGATGCTTGCAGACCACTGGTGATGCGTATATTCACCGGAGAGGGGCGAATACTGTCAGATTGACAGGACCCCCTATCGCACGTGCGCCCTTGACGACGTGTTGTATCTAACTCCTTGCGCCACGGCGCCCGGCCCGGACCTACCTCCACTCGTGACGTCACACTTGCCAGGGGCGTTTCTCATTGGCTCCCTGTACCACGTCACTGGTCTTGGCCAATCTGGTGCTACTGACGTCATAACATTTTGACAAGAAAACGTAGGAGTCGGCGCCGTCTTGGCGTCCAAAAGGGCCTAAGCCACTGGCCAAAACACTCTTCTTTAGTTAATTTCTCTCCTATGCAAGAACACCTCATGCTCCCACATATGTCAAATTGTTCTCTGGAAGGCAGAGAACGTTCGGGAAAAGTAGATATGACTCTTACAGCTGGCGTGGGAGAAATATAAGGGGGGAACACCGTCACATACCCCTCCCCTTAAAATAAGTCATATCGGTTTAGTGTACTCGGGAAAGGGCATCCGCTACCACGTTGTCCTTCCCTCTGATGTGCTTAATTTCTAACCAGTATTCTTGTAGTAGTAATGCCTACCTTGTCAGCCTCTGGTTGGAGTTTCTCATCTTGTACAAGAAAATCAGAGGGTTGTGATCTGTAAAAACGAGAACAGGCCTCGCCCTTCCTCCCACGTACACGCCGAAGTGCTTTAAGGCCATTACTAAAGTCAAAGCCTCCTTTTCGATGGTACTATAGGCACGCTGATACTTCACGAATTTCTTGGAGTAAAATGCGACAGGCCTATGTACCTCGCTCCTTTCCTGGGCTAACATGGCTCCTATCCCTACATCACTGGCATCTATGTACAGAATGAACCTGGCTGTAAAATCTGGGGATATCAACACTGGGGCCTTTGTTAACAGGTTCTTCGTCTTCTCGAAAGATTCCTGGCAGGCCTCTCCCCACTTCCATCGTGTATTCTTAGAGAGTAATTCTGTTAGAGGATGCGCTATCGTGGAAAAGTTCTTACAGAAACCACGATAGTATCCAATCATCCGATGATACCTCAGCAATTCCTTCCATGTCCTGGGTATTGGGTACTCTCTAATAGCTGATACCTTGTGGCCCACAGGGGTAACCTCTCCTTGACCGATGACGAAGCTTAGGTATTCTTGATGGGCCTTCCCAAACTCACTCTTGGCTAGGTTCACGGTCAGATTAGCATCTTCCAGCCTCCTAAATAGCTCCCCGAGTCGCTCTAGGTGTGCCTCCCAATCGTCGGAGTACACTACTACTTCGTCAATGTATACAGTGCAGCCTTGGGCGCCCCTCAGCAACTCGTTCATCATACGTTGAAAACAACTCCCGCTGTTCTTCATCCCGAAGGACAACACTTTATACTGATACAGTCCATCTGGTGCCACAAAAGCTGATATCTTCCTAGCCTCGGGAGTTAACGAGATTTGTTAATACCCTTTGAGCAGGTCGACCTTGGACACATATCTGGCACTACCCACCTGATCGATGCAATCACTTACCCTGGGCATGGGGTGGGAATCTGCCACAGAGATAGAGTTCACCTTCCTGTAGTACGTGCAAAAGTGGTATGTACCGTCGCTTTTCTTAACCAGCAAACACGGGGAACTCCACTCGCTGTTGCTAGGCTCGGCAAGGTCATTCTCAAGAAGGTACTCTAAATCCTTCCTCATCAATTCTCGCTTCTCAGTGCTGACCCTATAAGCACTCTGTTTAATGGGCCTGGCGTCCCTCACCTCTACCTCGTGAGTCACACTCTTGTGGCGTCGGGGCACGTCGGTAAAAAGAGATGCATTCTCTCTCAACAGGTCCGTCAGATCCGCTCTCTGTCTTCCTTCCAGGTGTCGAAGCTTGACTCCGATATTCTCCAAACTCTCCGCATTGGAGAGATGGGTGCCGTCCGCCCTGGACCATTTTCCTTCCTCTGCTGGAATCTCTTGATTCACCTGCAGGTATAAGACCACTTTCTGCTGTAGTTCTAGTGGCATTGTTCCGTCCTGCACGGCGGCGGCTCCTTCTTCAGGGAAGAAAGGCTTCAGACGGTCAATATGACACACACCTGTGTCTTGCGGGGTCTGTCCGGCTTGCTGACTTCATAGCTTACTGGACCCAATCGTCGTAGCACCTTATACGGCCTCTCAAATCGTGACTCGGTCACACGGCTCTTCCCTGGCAGTAACACCATAACTTGGGACCCAACCTGGAACTCTCTTGGCGTACAACTCTGACATCTTTTGCTGCGCCTCCTTCAAATGCTTTCCTGCTAGCTCTTTCGTCAATGTGAGACGCTCCTTAAATTTCTGCACATATTCGCTGACCGTTCCCACGATCACTCCTGGCGCCCATTGCTCTCTCAGCATGGATAGAGGACTCCGTACCTCATGTCCATATACCAGTTGGAACGGTGAGAAACCCAGTGACTCCACTACAGCGTTCCGTATAGCAAACAATGCAGGGTACACTGCCTCATCCCACCCGGCTCCTTATTCCGAACAGAACATTCTCAGAATGGTTTTCAGTGTGGAGTGAAACCTTTCGATCGCCTCTTGCGACTGCGATCGGTAGGGCGACGACCGAATCTGAGTTACTGTAGCTTTGTAACTAGCTAGTAACTAGCTATTCCAATTCGACACGGTCTGTCTAAACCACTTGGACTGGAATACGCTCCCACAGTCCGTCTGGATTTCCCTGGGCATTCCCACCCAAGAGAAAAAACGCTGCAACTGCCCGGCTACACCTTTTGGCATCACACATCGCATCAGGACTGCTTCCGGGAACCTTGTCACTGCACACATGATGGTCATCAGGTAGGTGTTTCCCTTTCTCGTCCGTGGCAACGGTCCTACCCCATCGACCAACAGACGTTCAAACGCTGGCCCAAATGCTGGAACAGGGACGAACGGGGCCTTTGGTATCGCTGGTACACTCTTTCCTGCTCTTTAGCAAGATAAGCAAGTCTTACAGTGACGCCTCACATCGGCGGCCATACCCGGCCAGTAGAATTATTAATGAATAATTCATATTAATGAATATAAGGGGATTGTGGTCCGTAAACACTAGCACCTTATTACCTGAAAGGTAAATTTCAAATTTCTTGATTGACAATATGAGACCCAACGCCTCCTTTTCTACCACTGAATAGTTCTTCTGGGCTGAATTAAATTTTCTAGAGTAATAATATACAGGATGTTCAATATTATCTAGACCAACTTGTATAAGCACAGCACCTATTCCAACATCTGAAGCATCAATATGTAAAATAAAAGGTTTGCCAAATTCGGCACTAGCAAGAACAGGTGACGGTAACAATATGCCCTTTAAGTTCTGAAATGAATTCTGGCAATCTTGAGTCCACTTAAACTTTACTTGCTTTCGCAACAAATTTGTCAATGGGGTACTGTCGAAAATTTTCTACAGTACCGCCTATAATAAGCACACATACCGATAAATCTTTGGACTCCCTTTTTACTGGTTAACACTGGGTAGTCCACAATGGCTTGTATCTTATCTTGTAAAGGTCAATCTTACCTTGTCCTACTTCATGCCCATGATAGGTTATAGTCCCTCTTGCCCAACTACACTTATTCATATTCACTGTTAAATTGGCGTTTTTCAACACTGTAAACAATAGCTTAAGGCCTGAAAGGTGATCTGCCCAATTCTTTCTATATAAAACAATGTCGTCAAGGTAGGCCTTACAGTCTGGCACATCCTTGAGTAAGAAATTCATGAATCTTTGAAAGGTAGCAGGTGCATTCCTCATACCGAATGGCATGACATTGAATTCATAAGCACGATCAGGTGTAAAAGCAGCAGTAACTTCCCTAGCATAATCAGTTAATGCAATCTGATAATATCCCTTAGATAAATCAAGTTTACTTACATAATTAGCATGTCCTATTGATTCAATACACTCCTCCAACAGTGGTAAGGGAAATACATCAACAGTAGTGCTCCTGTTCAGTTTACGATAATCAACACACAACCTCCAGGTTCCCGCTGGTTTTGGCACTAACAAGCACGGAGAGCTCCAAGTACTTTGACTTGGCTGAATGAAATTATGCTGGAGCAGATATTCCACTTCTTGTTGTATAATTTTCCTCTTTTATGGATTCACTCTGTAAGGATTTTGTCTAATTGGAGTACTGTCCAGGAGCTGAATGTCGTGTGTGATGAGGTGGGTCTGTGTGGGAACCTCCCCAAACAGAGATGTATGGTTGTCCAGCAGCACCTGGAACTCATCACGTTGCTCCGCCTGTAAATGGCATAGCATCCCCCTTCCACTGAAACTGTAACTGAGAAGTTGAATATTAACATCATTTCCTTCACTACAATTTTACTCTTTACTTACTTACTCTTTACTCTTACTCTTTACTCAATTTTACTCTGATGGTAACTCTTCCTTACTAAAACAAGCTACCACTTCTGGTCCAACATAAGCTTTTAACCTGTTAATATGCACATTCATTTTATGTTCTGAAAGAGTAGTGTTAAATATTTTGTAAGTTAGGTCTCCCACCTTCTCTACCACTTGGTAGGGTCCTTCAAAATTATGGGACATGGAAGTCCCCAAACGAGGTTTCAACACCATCACAAAATCTCCGACAGCAAACGACCTGAGTTTAGCTCTGAACTTTTTGTCATATCTTTGTTGCATTGCTTGTTGAGTTCGTTCCAGATGTTCCTTCGCCAACTCTCGAGCACAACTTGTCCTTGACCTCACTGAAGTACCAACCACTCTGATGAACAGAGACATCTCCCATCAACTTTTCTTGGAGCATTTTTTACACGACTTCTCACTTGGTGACCAAATACGAGCTCAAAAGGTGAACACCCCAATGACGCTTGTAACCCTTCTCTGGCAGCAAACAGCACAAAAGGGAGATTCTCATCCCAATTTCGTGGATAAGTTTCTCCTGTCGTCTTTAACATCTGCTTCAACGTTTGATGGAAACGTTCAAGCCCACCTTGTCTTTGTGGATGATATGGACTGGAAAATGCGTGCTGAATCCCTTTGGATTTGCAGAAAGTTTTGAAAACTTTGGAAACAAAATTTCCCCCATTGTCACTCTGGATAACTCTAGGCATTCCGAACAAGGAGAAAAATCGTTCAAGACACTTGATAATATTATGAGTCTTAGTATTTCTTGAAGCATATGCCTCAGGAAATCTCGTCGTCATACACATAAGAGTAAACATAAAAATGTTACCCGACTTAGTCTTAGGTAATGGACCTACACAATCTATTACAACATGAGAAAATGGTTCATCAGGAACTACAATAGGTTGCAATGGTGCTCTGGGCACAGATTGGTTTGGTTGGCCAACAATTTGACAGGGGTACACAGTTATGACATTGCCTGACCACATCTTTCTTTAGCTTGGGCCAGTAAAAATATTTGCATATTTTATGGTACATATTTGTGATACCTTGGTGACCTTTCATGGGGTCATCATGTGCAGCCTGCAGGACCTGCCTACGATAAACATTGGGGATAACTAGTTGGGTTCTGGTCTCTCAATCATCTGATGAGGGAGTTCCCTTTGGTCTCCACTTTCTCATCAGAAGTCGATCCTTGAAAAAGAAACCCGTCCCTTCCTCCAATGCATCAACATTATCAGGAGCCTCAGAAATACACTCGAGTAAACTACGATCAGTAGTCTTTATAACACTTAAGGGCAATGACTCAGACTAAGTAGCGAGCGGGCAAGAACCTAGTAATTTGATCTCTTTTCCTGATTGATCAGAATAAATTGGAGCCATAGCTACTTCGGCCTCACTCTCGACAACTGGTTTAGTGGAGACAAGCGGGCAAGGTACAGATAGTTCAGCCTCCTCACCTTCACTTTCCATGTGGTTTAGGTTCGGCGGGGCTTCTACTACTGCCTCACTCTCATCATCCAGTCGAGTCATAAAAGAATCTTCAAGATCCACCTCCCACTCCTTTACTGAAGGAGTCCTGGTCGTGGGAACAGCTACCTTAGTGAAGACAGGATTACTTTCACCTGTTTTTCTCATTAATCTAGTTACAACACAAGCAGGGTAAATAATGCCATCATCTGCTTCTGGTTGATCTAGTACATTATTGGGTTTAATTAACATTATTGGACACCTGGTCTCTTCAACCTTTCGGTTACCAAAATCATTACTAGGAATAATATCTACCCCTGGAATGGGCAGTTGTTTACTTACACCAAAATTACACCATCCTAAAGTAAAATTAGAATCAAGGTTAATTTGCATTAAAGACACCTGTTGCACACTACCTGCAATACCTTGGAGAAGCACAACTTCACCAAGATCTCGGGTGTCAACATCAGCAAGTACATTTTGGGCAATAAGAGACTGGGAAGCTCCAGTATCACGGAGTAATTGAACAGTCTTACTACTACCATCTTTACACAATAATGTCCTGTCGAAATATATGGTTTAAATTCAGCCATCCAATGGGGATTGACCATAGCACATGGAGAATTATTAGTTTGCAATCCTTTACTCATAATAAGACCAGTTGGCCATAATTCAGGATGCAAACTGTAGCAAGAAGCAATCACATGTCCTCTTACAATGTGTATAATGCCTGACAGTGGACACACCTGTGGAACCAGCTGCAGGTTTATAATTAACATTACTAGGATTAGATGGTCCTGGCAATGGAGTAGCAATTTTAGGTTTTATAAGAGAAGAGTTCATGGAAGTAACTGGAGCACTAGGATTGGATTTATACTGATAAGGAGTTCGGTGAGCATTATAATTTATTCTACGGTTAAACTTAGGTGATTGGGCCTTAGTCAACAACCCATGCTCATCCGCGAGCTTAGACAGCTCATAAATCTCTGTTATATTTTTCTGTTCTGCCATAAAGGTAGACAATTTGTCTGGGAGACATGACATCACTTCTTCTGTTATAAGAAGATTCTAAAGAGCATCATACTCGGGTATTGAAAGTGATTTTAGCCATCTGTTGCAATAATTAACTTTTAGACAGGGGAAATCTGCTATTGTCTGATCACTTACCTTCTTTAGGTTCCTAAACTTTTGTCTGTGTGCTTCCGGATTTAATTGGTAAGCATTTAAGATGCTTTTCTTAACAAACTCATAATCAAAACTATTCTCATCAGGCAAGGATGCAAAAACTTCCTGACTTCTCCCTTTAAACTGACTTTGCATGATTGCAACCCATTGATCCCTTGGCCAGTTCATACTGACTGCAATCTTAGAAAAATGTGAGAAAAAACCTCGGGATCTGTTATTTCCATGCCCAGCTGCCAAACACTGTGTTTAGCCTCTGCCATTTGTTGTTGAATTTCTAACTGTTGTTTCTTTGTGGCTTCCAGCTGCAATTGCACTACAATTCTACTATTTTGTGCCTCAATCTCTAAACGTCTAGTGTCAAGCTCCCTCTGTTGGGCTTCAGCTTCTAATATTTTTTGTTGGTTTTGAGCTTCAAGCTCTAATTTTTTCTGTTGTCTTACAAATTCATATTCTTTTTCTTGAGCCTCAAGTTTAGCATACGTTAATTGTGCATCTAACTCAAGACGCTTTAAAGCAATTTGCTCACTAGTCTCCTCCTTTACTTTCTCCAGAAATTCTTCTCCTAACTCACCATTTTCTACTAAATGTGTCACTATGACTCAGAATTTGTGCTTTAGGCATGTTATTTCTGGCTGTTAATTTTAACTTAGTTGCCCTATTTATTAAGGCAAAGTTTTTTAAGTTTTTAATTCCCTCAAAGTCTGGATTAGCCAACAGCGACACCAATTGATCCTCCATGGTTAATTAACACTTGGCACTTGACTGACTAAAATAATTAACAGAATGGCACGGCACTACACTTCACTTTAAATTGTCACGACACTGAAAATTTGCTTGGTCTCACTGCACAAACAAAATATAGGATGACTTGCCTCCAAAATCTTGAAACGTAGGTTACTTGTTACACAGGATGACTCTGGCATGGCATATTGCAAGTTTCTTAAACACACAGATTTCTAAGCACACTTGTATCTAGGAAGGCACGGTTAGATTAGCAAAAGATAAATATATGTGGGAACAATATATCCCACGACAGGCCCCCCAAAATCACTGTTACAAACCGTACATTAATGCTCGTGACACATAACAGTGACAAAATATTGTAGTTTAGGGACATTTATCGATGCTGTAATCTCAAGGTGTTACCTGTATAATCCCATGGTTTGTACAGGCAAGAATTAGAATTAATCACCCCCTAGGAATAATTAACCACACATAAATTATAAATGGTATATTAAAATGATATTTCAGTTAATTATCAGTATTATATACCAATCAACAGAGGGGTAATAACATGTAAATCAAAATAAAATTATGTCTCCACAGACTAATATATTATAACAGAAAAAAATAGGTATATATAACAGCCACTTAACTCCTAGATGTGATCCTCCCTGAGTCTAAACATTTACAGAATAATTTTCTCACGGCGGGAGCCGATCTCGCTTCCTCACAACATATCCACTGACAATTTTTAATTAATATAAATTTTACTTAAATGGAGCCATATAATGGGAATAAGGTAATCATTAATTAACTAAATTAAAGAATGATCAGATTTACATGCATAAACAGAGGTAATGTAGTTATTAATATAATACAGTTATATATTTATAAAATAAAGAGGAAATTGCTGGCAACTGCCCAACATAAACATAGCAGGAAGTAATGTCTCACGTTATTGCCGACTAGATGAACAACTAAAACGGTTTCTCACGGTTTTGCCACTAGATGATCAGTACAAAATATAACTTTCTCACGGTAAAGATGACTAGCTGACCCCACACAAAAAAATAACGGTTCCCACGGTATGGTCCACCAGATGAGGATTACCAAAATATAACATATAAGCACATACAAGTACTGATATAAGCATACAAGAACATACAAGTACTGATATAAGCATACAAGAACATACAAGTACTGATATAAGCATACAAGAACATACAAGTACTGATATAAGCATACAAGAACATACAAGTACTGATATAAGCATACAAGAACATACAAGTACTGATATAAGCATACAAGAACATACAAGTACTGATATAAGCATACAAGAACATACAAGTACTGATATAAGCATACAAGAACATACAAGTACTGATATAAGCATACAAGTAATGATATAATATATACAAGTAATAATATAATATATAAGCACATACAAGTAATGATGCATGGAACAAGCAATTATCCAATATTTATATATAGATTCAGATTCAGATTTCAGATGTTTATTCAGGTAAGGTATATACATACAAGTGATGTTACATTAATGGATATACGTATCCAATAGGGGTACGTAAGAAGTGGCGGCTGGGCTGGATGATTGCGTCGTCTTGAGAACAATGAATATTCACCAAAACTCACAAAAAAATGAGAAAATTTATACTGCAAAGAGGGCAAAAGATCTGGGAAATGAATCTAACGTCGATAAACTTGCTGGATGAATGGGCGCCATAGAACACTCTTGATTCAGGAGCCGAGATATGACAAAGTATATAAAATCCCAGCGAAATGCTAGAAATGGGGAATAAAGCACAGATACTGAAACCAGGAACCACAATAACTCTGACAACGCAACTGAAAAGCCCTAGCAAACTGGAGAACATCTAAGTTGCAACTGATGACAGTAGATGTTACTGTAATGTTGAACACGAAGTCTCAATCAAATTCAGCAGAATAATGATGTATACAGTGAGGCGAGGTCCTCTTGATCACTGTGTAAGCAACACAGACCACACTCACTCACATGTGGTCGGTCGGGTATGGCCGACCGACCACATGGTAATAAACATACACAGAAATAGGTATAAAACAGGGAAGACAGTTGCTCACCTCGAGCTGAAGTCTTCTAAGGGAGGGCTGAAGCAATACGACGGCTTCTCAGGGGCGAGGTCCAACCGTAACTAGCCAATACGGGGTGCCGGATAACCACTGTCCAGGAGGCGTTGTTCACAGGTCCAGCTGCGGTCAGGTGCGGATCTCTTCTCAGCCCCTCTCCCTCCTCAGGGCATGTGCGTGGGTGGTGCGCAGACGCATGGCGTAGGATTGTTGTCCACCTATCAGGAGCACCAAGCATTAGACATTCCCTCTGGCTGGTATTTTGAATGTGGTTCCCTCCACAATACAA